>NW_028227282.1:6498519-6578994 GCF_978045245.1 Mus caroli
TGTTGTTTGGTAAAAGACACACAATTTTTATTATTTACAGTAAGCCTTAAAAAGCACTCTGACAGCCTCACAGATATCTACCTTCTATGTGATTAGAATTTCCTTTTTTTTAAGTTAATTCTCAGAAGTTGCATGGTGACTTGTTCTAGGTTATGGTGCCCTCTTCTGGCATGTAGTCATATAGGCAGCAGATAGAGCACACACACACACACACACACACTTACATTGAAAACTAATAGTAATAATAAAAACAAACAAGCAAGCAAGCAAGCAAGCAAACAAACAAATATATAAATAAGAGGGAAAAAGAGATTCTGGCTTCTGCCAGGCTGTGTGGGTGGCAAAGGCAGGCAGGCAGAGAGGACCTCTGTGAGTTTGAGGCAGAACATACTGCCTGGGCTACACCAAGAGAAACCCTACCTCGAGGCAAAAGAAAACAAAAGCAGAGAAGGTTCTGGCTTTTATTTTACTGATCTGCCTGTCTGTCTTTCTTTCATCAGGCTGGCCTCGAACTCAGAAACTGACTGCCTCTGCCTCCCGAGTGCTCTCATTAAGAGCTTGAGCCACCCCTGAATGTGGGGTTTTCTAAGTCTTACCTTGCTCTTGGTGTCTGTTCTCAGCTGTGAAACCCTAATTAACACATGTAGTCAGTCCTGGGTCAGGCAGAGCTACAGACTGAGTCCTTATCTAAAACTAAATAAAACAAAACAAAACAACAAATAGAAATAATAAAATACATAAATTAAGCAACCACATCATATCTTTTCTCTCTCTAGATGGTACTCAAAAATTGCAGCAGTTTGCCTGTGAGACCTCAGATCTGGACACTGAGGCTGTTTCTCTACCAAGTAATAGGGCTGAACTTGAGGAGCTCTACAGCTCAGTTGTGTCCCCTGCTCTTTTAAAAAAAGAGTTGTTTTCAAAGGCTGCAGGTTCTTACCACTATTGCTTGTTACAGATGAATTATAGCCCTGAACTTTCAATGGTACTTAAAGGCACAGACAGGTGCTTCCTATAGACATAAGAGCCCAAGTCTTGTGGTCATAACCAGTGGTAATAACCTGGGCGGAAGGGTGCAAGGCTTCTTTTGTTTGTAAGTGGTAACAGAAGGCTTTCTCTTGTTGGTACCGTATCACAAGCTACACTGTCTATTCTTTTTCCTGGTTAGTGTTTCCTTGCTTTGTTTTCACTACATAGCTCCTTCCTCTTCATAACATTGGCTGTCCTGAACCAGGCAGTCCTTGAAATCAGTGATTTGCCTGTCTTGCTGGGATTACACTCTGAGCTACCATCCAGAGGGAAGCAACCTGCTGAGGTTAGACTGCTCTCTCTCCAGGTTTCCCCTATGAACATGCAAATGGCAGTCCTATCTGGTCTTTCTTTTTTTTATCCTTTTAAAAAAATGTTTATTTATTTATTTATGTATTTATTTGATATAAGTACACTGTAGCTGTCTTCAGACACTCCAGAAGAGGGTGTCAGATTCTGGAGAATCTAAATCCCTCTTATGGTCTGCATATGATGTACATAAACACAGCCTCACATATACTTCTAAAAATTTAAAGATGGGTGGGGCCACTGAAAGGGCTCAACAATTATCGGCATTGTCTCCTCTTCCAGAGAACCTGGGCTCAACTACCAGCAATTATATGGTGGCCCATCTCTAGTTCCAGGGGATCTGATACTCTGTTCGGGCTTCGGTGGGCACAGTATACACATGCAAACACCCTTACACTAAAAATAAAATACATCATTGAGAGAGAGGAAAGAGGGCTTTTGAGAGAGAGAGAGAGGGGATGTCATCGTACCTCTTGACAGGTTTGAAAAATCAGAGCTTCATCACTCACACAAATAATTAACTGCAAAATATTTTTTAAACAAACTCTGCCATTTACCCTTAAAAATATCATGAAAACATGTAAGTTCTATGAGCAACAGTTATATTTACTGTATCTCAAGGATAGTCATGAGCATATTCTCTAAACAGAAAAAGGTCTGGTAATCTAAGAAATGGAAAAGAGAAACCAAGTCTTTCTTCATATAAAAGCATACAGTAAGTGAACATTTAAAACTACAAGAGGCTACAGTGTTGCATGGCGGTGGAAATTGGTCCAACCTTGGGAAAGTCACACGTGAACCCCTTTAAGTTGGGGTTGCAGGGAGGTGATGATTGGTTCCTTCCTATGCTGGTTCTTTTGTGCCTCTTCCTTACACGATTAGGAAGGTTTGCAATTACATAATGAGGCAGCTCAGCCAAGCCCTTAGTTTGGAAATAGGACTAGAGGATAGGATACACCTGAAGACAGACAGCCATTGCTCTGTGTTCTTGATGCTTCAATGGAAGCATCTGGTATTCTGAGTGCAGTGTGATAGGTCCCATTCCAGAGGCATAGGTAAGAACCAGATTCCTGGCACTCTGACCGAAAAGGATCTAGGAGAAGCCCCGAGGGTGGGTGTGGATAGGACATTGCCTGAGCCTCCTTTGGCTCAGATCCGTACCCCTGGATTGGTTGGACCCTCACTAGGATCCCCAACTTAACCCTACTGACATCTAGGTTAGTAATTTGAGCTCTAGTTGGATTCCCTTGACTGACCTGTTGGCCCCTATGGCCACCCTAAGTCAGCTCCCAGATCCTGTGCCACCTAGACTCAGACTTGACACGCTATGTCTGTTAACAACAAAATCAGGGTGCCAGACTCACAGGAGACATTTCTTACATTTAGATTACGTTCAGTTTGGGGGAAACAGAGGACAACACAGACGTCGGTTGAGGCCAATATACAGTTTAGTAAGCAAATACTGATCAGATGCGCAAAGACCTGCTACAGTGATGGAAACAGGTTTAACCATGCTCCTCCAGTGCCAGCCATGGCTTTGCCTTTCTGCATTGTATTTCTATGATATGCCAACGGAGCAGGTACTCACCAAGGATTTGCTCTGGGCATGCTTACCCAGTGGTGGTCACAATTATAAACTTCTAAGCGAAAGAACAGTTCCCCATCTAGCACAGTCATTAGAGCACGAGGTTATTAATCTCAGGGTCGTTGGTTTGAGCCCAAAGTTGGACGAGATGTTATTTTAGTTGGTGTCGACTGGAGACAATGCTGGCACTTCCCAGGAGTAACCCAGGGTTGGGGTTCTGCTTTCTGTATCTCTGACATTAGAACTGGAGGTAGGGAGCATTTGGTGTGTCTTTTGCTCTGCTTGAAGCAGCACTGGGTGTACTAAATTGCAGTGGGTGCAAGTGTTACAGACTCTACACTAGTTTTGACATTCTCAAGCAATTGGGGCACTGGGTATTCTTGGATTACCCTTTTCAGGTAGATCTGAAACTCAGTTCTTTTGGTGTTTACTGAATTCAACCAGAGGATTCTAAGATATCCCTCTTAGAAAGACTAGCTGGAGCTTCTCTTTAAGGCTTGTTGGTCCTACCCCTAGAGGATTCTCGCTTAGGGTCTGATAGGATCTTCCTAGGTTCAAATCTTGGACCAGTCCTCTTCTTTTGCCAATCAATCCCTGAGGATTAAAAGTCAACCTTGGCAACTTAGAAGGTATGACTAAACAAATGAAAATGGAAATTCGTAAGTACCCAAAGTGGTATTTTTGGTTGGTTTCATTGGACCTTGTTTTCTGTTTTAGGCAGAGTCTTGTTCCTTTACCTTAGGCTGCTCCTGACAAAGTTAAGGATAGCTGCATTTCTAATCTTCATGCCTTCACTTCTTGTGTGCTGGAAATATAGGCATGTGTATTAATCTGGTGTTCAGGTTGGAACCCAGGCTTAGGGAAGCAATTAGATGAGCTACAGCATCAGCTCATAACTCAAAATGTCCACCAAGAATTGCTGGCATTATTCAAATTAGCCTGAAGGATACAAATATTGGAAAATGTTGGAATTAAAAAAAATCAATCCAGCTGCTCTGTCAAATCAGGGAGGACTGGAGCAGGCCTCTGAGATGCACCAGCTTCTAGTCAGGTCTTTAGTGTATTTGACATACCCTGAGCTACATGAGAAGAAACACAAATAGCTAAAACAGGATTGTGAGACTAGCTGCAAGAAATGTGGATGGCAAATAAAAACCGCTTTGAAATTTGCCAGTAGCCCTTAAGTGCAAATCTGGTTCCAGGACTGGCCTTTAATCATCACTAGTTTGCTTGGGTCCAACCCACAGGTCCCAAAAAGTAGTCAAGAGCCTGTGACCTCTTCAGATTTGCTGGACTAGCATTTTTCAGGTCCCCTGGTGCGCAGATCAAAGAAAGGAGAGGTGCTGCCAAACCTGGCTAGGGTCTCAGCTTTGCGAATCTGCCTTGGAACTTCCCTTTTTTCCATAATCTCCATAAAAAGGCAAAGGATTTTTACATTTAAGAAGTCCCTGCACTTCAGATAGGAAACATACTCCAAGAACCACAGTCAGCCCTCTGGCCTCTGTAGAGTCCTAACTGAGCCTGCATCTCCCAGCTCAGTGTTTTGAAATCACAAGTTGGATTCCTGTACAGAGAATGAATAGATGCGAATAGGAGGAACGAGTCCTTCTAGGGTTCTGTGAGCTGGAAGGCGCAGTGTGGACTTAACCGAACAAGCCTCAGATTCTGCCGAATTTTCACCACTGGGTAAACTGCCAGATACCATGAAAGAAGAGAGGGACTCCTCTAAGGAGTCACTTCCGGCATCTCTCCGGTGTGGGAGGCTTGATTCAAACCCTGATATTTCTGGTGTTCTGGTGTCTACACTTCGGGGCTCTGGGCGAAATCTTCAAGGTCCTGAACAGTGGCCAGGCTTCCAAGGTGGCATTCAGTCCTGCAACTGTACATTTGGGATGCAGAGAAGGCCCTGATTTCTTCTATCCAGCCTTACAGAATCAGCTGAGCTCTTTCCTTTTTCAGTAGGGGGCTGCCCCAACTTCTCTCTCAGCATCACATTCATGCGCTTAGCTAATAGGCAAAAGTAACTCTTAGCTACTTTTAGAAGAGGCAAAAGTAGGTGTTAGCTGAAAGAAGAGGTCATTAATAAGGGAAGAACTAAATACTTTTAGCTCTTTTGTCCACTGCCCCCACAACCCCGGCCCCCTGGCTGGTTCCCAGGCTGACTTTGAAATCTCCTTAACCTAGCCTCCGAAGTACTGCCCATACAGGAGTGAGTGATATCCATGTCACTTCATGTTTTTAGTAACAACCTCACAAAGGCAAATTTAGTCTATTCTGGTCTACATGGCTGATAAAACCCGGGAGAGGGTTTATTTTTGTTTTTTTAAATAAAACAAGCTGTGATGGATCAGCTCCTATCAGTGCGAAAGTCTTTTACTTCCCTCGACTAGAGAGGGAGGCAGAAAACAGACTAGAAGATGGATGAGCAGGAAGGCCAAAAGAAGAGAGGTTGCTTGTCTGACAGTGACTGTGGACTGAAATAATGATTGGGGACCTGAGAGGGTCCAGGGAAAATAATAATTTTAGTGAATTAACCCGGTTAATTAATGGGTGATCTTCGGTTTGAATTTCTATTTAAGAATAAGAGCCAGTTCTGTGACTTCTAACATTCTTTCAAGGTGGGAAAAAGACTGCTGTTGGACTATGATTTGGGCTCCAGCAAATTGGTCTGTGATTTAGGGGGCACTCTGAAAGAAAAAAAAAAAAAAAACCAGATACTTTGAGTCCAAGAACAGCGATTGTTGGGAGAACCTTCCTGGAATAAGCACACAGAAAAAACTGAGAGTGGAAGAGAGATGTCAAAGGTGGACCGAAGTCAAGACAGCTCCTGCAAGTCTTTGTAATTTCATTTTATACTTTAAAACCATAAGGTAGGGTGGACAAGCTAGTGTTTAAGTGCTGGCATCAGTCAGCAGGCTGGGAAGGGCACTGGGCCACTGCCTCACCTGGCTCTTTAGGCCTCTCTGGTTCAGGTAGCAAGTGAAGCTGGGCTCTGCAAACAGAGTGCAAGCAACACTTTAGTAAACAACTAAGGAAATCAATAAATTGACACCAAATAATTGTTTTGGTAAAGCTAGTTTTACTTCACCATATTCTGGCAAATGGACTAGTCACTCACTGTGTCTTTGATAACGTATGTCTTGTTAGTGACTCTCCTTTCTTTCCTTTGTCCTTCCATCTTTTTCTATTTCCTTCCACTGTCTCCTCCTTACTCCCATCCTCCTTCCTTCTGTTGCACTGAAGAGTGCAGAGTGGCTATTGGCATGGTTTGTGAAGAACTACCCCTAAGAGTACTGCTCCAGGTGTTTGTGTTCTGGCTATAGTATCAGCTGGCTTTAAACCACAGAGTCATCAACCTGGAGGAGGAAGGGAGAGGAGGTCAAAGGCAGTAATAGAGTCTAAGCTGGAGCCAACAGACTCTGTTCTATTTTTTTAATCGATTGTCTTCTAGACAGCATCTTGGCACACAGCTCAAGATGGACTTGATTTCTCTGCCCCTTGCTCTTTCTTTCCCTCTCCACTTCTCCTCCCATTTTCCCAGGCAGGCTTCACATCCAATACACAACCAATGATGATCTCAATCCCTCCACCCTTTAATATGTATTAATCATTTCACTTGTTTATATTTCAAGTGTTATCCCCCTCCTGCTCTCCCCTCCCTGAGGCCCAAATTTTCCTCCTCCCCACCCAGCCACTCCCATCTAATCCCTCTAGTATCCCCCTTCTCTGGAGTATCAAGCCTCAACAGGACAAAGTGCCACCCCTCCCACTGACGCCAGACAAGTTAGTTCTCTGCTACATAAGTATTTTTAGTCATGAACTCGCCCATGTATACTCCTTTAGTTGGTAGATTACTCCCTGGGAACTCTGAGGGGTCTGGTTAATTGATACTGTTGTTTGTCCTGTGGGGTTGCCATCCCCATCAGCTTCTTCAGCCCTTCCCCTAATTTTTCCATTAGGGTCCCCACACTCAGTCCAATAGTTTCTGTGAGTTTCTCCATCTGTCTTAGTCAGTTGCTGACAGAGGCTCTCAGAGGATACACAGACATACAAGGCTCCTGTCTGTAAGCACACCTTGGCATCAGCAGTAGTGTTGGGGTTTTGTGTCTGTGGGTAGAATACAGTGCTATAGTCTCTGGATGGCCTTTCCTTCAGTCTCTGCTCCATTTTTGTCCCTAAATTTCCTTTAGACAGAGACAATTTTTGGTATTTTTTTTAAATGGGTGGGTGTCCCCATCCCTCAACTGAGTCCCATGTCCATCTCCTGGATGTAGTCCCTTCAGGCTCCATCTCCCCTGTATTTCAGCTGTTGTTATGCCATTGAGTTCTGGGAACCTCTTGAATTCCTGGCATCTGGGAATTACTAGTGCATCTCCTAGTTCCCCAAACCCCGCTGCTACTTATTCCTATTCATTCTCCTGGCCCTCTAGATGTCTCTCCTGTCTCTTCCCATACCTGACCCTCTCCTTCCTTCTTTCTTCCCCTCCCTTTCTCTCTCCCACCCTGATACCCCCCCTCCTCTGCCTGCCATGATTATTTTTTTACCTCTTCTAAGTAGGTTTGAAGAACCGACACTTTGGTCTCACTTCTTGTAAAACTTCATTTGACTTTTAGTTGTTGCATGTGTGTTCTGAGCTTTTGGGCTAAAATCCACTTATCGGTGAGTACATACCATGCAAGGCCTTTTGGATTTGGGTTACCTCACCCAAGAAAATATTTTCTAGTTCCATCCATGTGCCTACAACGTTTATGATGTGATCATTTTTTAATATCTGAGTAGTATTCCATTGTGTAAATGTACCACAGTTTCTGTAACAATTCTTCCATAGAGGGACATCTGGGTTGTTTCCAACTCATGGTTATTAAAAATTAGGGTTCAGTGAACACATTGGTGCACGTATCTTTGTTCTGTGTTGAAGCATCTTTAGAGTATATGACAACACACTGGAGCATGTGAAACCACAGTGGAAATGTGACACCACAGTGGAGCATTGTGACACCACAGTGAAGAAATGTGATACCACAGAGGAGTAAAGTGACAGCACCGTGGAGCACTGTGACAACGAAGAGGAGCACTGTGACACCACAGAGGAGCACAATGACACCACAGTGGAAAAGTGTGACAACAGAGTAGAGCAGTGCAACATCAGAGTGGAACACTCTGACATCACTGTAAAGCACTATAAAGCACTGTGACACCACTGTGGAGCACTGTGACAGCAGAGTGGAGTATGTGGCCCAAGAGCACTGTGACTCTACAGTGAAGCACTGTGACAGCACAGTGGACCACTGTGACAGCACAGTGAACCACTGTGGCATCACAGTGGAGCATTGAGACATGACAGTTGAGCACTGTGACAAGACAGTGTAGCAGTGTGACAGTGAGGGGAGCACACTTACATCACTGTGGAGAACTGTGTCAGAAAGGTGGAACCCTGTGACACAATAGTGTCGCAGTGTGACACCACAGTGGAGCACTCTGACAACACAGAGCAGCACGGTGACAGTAGAGTGGAGCACTGTGACATGACAGTGGAGCACTGTGATACCACAGTAAAGCACTGATAAACCACAGTGAGCACTGTGACACAACAGTGGACCACTGTGATACCACAGTGCAGCACTGTCTCCCCACAGTGAACCACAATGAAACTACAGTGGAGAACTCTGACAACACAGTGGAGCATGTGACACCACAGTGGAGCATTGTGACACCAGAGTGGAGAACTGTGATACCACAGTGGCATAATGTGACACCAAAGTGGAGCATTGTGACAATGAAGTGGAGCACTGTGAAACCACAGTGGAGCACTGTGAGATCACATTAGAGCAGTGTGACAACAGAGTAGAGAAGTGGGACATCACAGTGGAGAATTGTAAAACCACAGTTGAGCACAGTGACAGAGAAACCCTAAAAAACGTGAAACATAAAAAATAACACTGTAGGAACTGAAATATGGAAGAAAAAAGTGAAAATCATCAAATATGAGAAAATCACACTGTAGACCTTGAATATGGCGATAAACCCTGAAAAACGTCGAAAATTAAAAACTCACAATGTAGGACCTGAAATATTGTGAGAAACCCTGAAAAACGTGGAAATTTAAAAACAAACACTGTAGGACCTGGAATATGGCAAGAAACAATGAAAAAAAAAGTGGAAAATGAGAAACTCACACTGTAGGAACTGGAATATGGGAAGAAACCCGGAAAAAGGTGGAAAATGAGACAACCACACTGTAGGACCTGGAATGTGTCCTGAAACCCAGAAAGAGGGGAAAAATGAGAAAATCATAATGCAGTACCTGGAATATTGCAAGAAACCCTGAAAAACGTGAAAAATTAAAAACTTACCCTGTAGGACCTGGAATATGGCAAGAAAACGGAAATTCATTGAAAATGAGAAAATCACACTGTAGGACCTGGAATATGGAGAGAAACCTTGAAAAACGTAGAAATTAAAAACTCACACTGTAGGACCTGGAATATGGCGAGAAAACCTGAAGAACGTGGAAAATAAAAATATAACAGTGTAGGACCAGGGACATGGTAAGAAAATATGGTGGCTCACAACCATCCGTAACGAGATCTGGCTCCCCCTTCTGGAGTGTCTGAGGACAGCTACAGTGTACTTACATATAATAAATAAATAAATCTTTAAAAAAAAAAGAAAATGAAAAAATAACACTGCAGGACCTGGTATAAGGCTAGAAACACTGAAAAATGAGAAACTCAAACTATAGGACTTGGAATATGTTGAGAAACCTTGACAAACATGGAAAATTGAAAACTTACACTATAGGACTGGGAATATGGCAAGAAATCCTGAAAATCATGAACAATGAGAAAATCAAACTGTAGAAGCTGGAATATGGCAAGAAACCCTGAAACACGTGGAAAATTAAAAACTCACACTGTAGGTCCTGGAATATGGCGACAAACTCTAAAAAACATGGAAAATGGAAATTAAAACTGTAGGAACTGGGATATGGTGAAAAACTCTGAAAAATGTGGAAAATTACAAATTAAACCTGTAGGACATGGAATATGGCGAGAAACCCTGAAAAACGTGGAAAATGAGAAATGACACTGTAGGACTTGGAATATAGTAAGAAAACCTTTAGAAAGTGGAAAAAAAAACTAACAGTGTAGGACCTAAAATATGACAAGAAAACTTCAAAATCCTGAAAAATGAGAAAATCAAACTGTAGGACGTGGAATATGGCAGGAAAACCTGAAAAAAATTGAAAATAAAAAACTCACACCCAATAACCTGCAAAGTATGAAAAATGAGAAAATCACACTGTAGGACCTGGAATATGGAGAGAAACACTGAAAGACTTTGAAAATGAGAAACCCAAACTGTAGGACCTGGAATATGCTGAGAAACCCTGAAAAACGTGGAAAATTATAAACTCACACAGTTGAATCTGGAATATGTTGAGAAAACATGAAAAAGGTGGAAAATAAGAAACTCACTCTGTAGGACCTGGAATATGGCAAGAAACCCAGAAAAAGGTGAAATATGAGAAAATAACACTTCAGGACCTGGTATAAGGCTAGAAACACAGAAAAATGAGAAACTCAAACTATAAGACTTGGAATATGTCGAGAAACCTTGACAAACATGGGAAATTGAAAACTTATACTATAGGACTGGGAATATGGCAAGAAAACCTGAAAAATCACAGAAAATGTGAAAATCACACTGTAGAATCTGGAATATTGCAAAAAAAAACCCTGAAACACGTGGACAGTAAAAACTCACACTCTAGGACCTGGAATATGGTGAGAAGAACTGAAAAATGTGAAAAATGAGAAACTCAAACTATAAGAACTGGAATATGGAAAGAAAACCATAAAATTGTGGAAAATGAGAGAATCACACTGTAGGACCTGGAATATGGTGAGAAATCCTGAAAAACGTGGAAAATTAAAAACTCACACTCTAGGACCTGGAATATGGCAAGATTCCCTATAAAACGTGGAAAAGGAGAAACTTACACTTGAGGACCTGGAATGTGGCAAGAAACCCAGAAAGAGGTGGAAAATGACAAAATCACACTGCAGGACTTAGAATATGGGGAGAAAACCTGAAAAAATCGGATAATTAAAAAATCTAAAAATAATGAAAAATGAGAAAATCACACTGCAGTACCTAGAATATGGCAAGAAACCCTGAATAATGTGAACAAAAAGAAACTCAAATGGTAGGATATGGAATATGGCAAGAAACACAGAAAACCGTGGAAAATTAAAAACTCACACTGAGGGCTGGTGAGATGGCTCAGTAGGTAAGAGCACCCGACTGCTCTTCCAAAGGTCCAGAGTTCAAAACCCAGCAACCACATGGTGGCTCACTACCATCCGTAAAGAGATCTGGCGCCCTCTTCTGGAGTGTCTGAAGACAGCTACAGTGTACTTGCATATAATAAATTAAAAAAAAAAAAAAACACACTGAATGACCTGGGATATAGCGAGAAAACCTGAACATCATGAAAAATGATAAAATCTCCCTGTAGGACCTAGAATATGGCAAGAAACACTGAAAAACGTGGAAAATAAGTAATTCAAACTGCAGGACCTGGAATATGGCGAGAAACCCTGAAAAACGTGGAAAATTAAAAACTAACATTGTAGGAACAGGAATATGGAGAGAAAACCTGAAAAACGTGGAAAATGAGAAACTCACATTGTAGGACATGGTTTATGGCAAGAAACCCTGAAAACGTTGGAAAATTAAAACTCACACTCTAGGATCTGGAATATGGCAAGAAAACCTGAAAATCATGAAAAATGAGAAAATCACACTGTAGGATATGGAATATGGCAAGAAACAATGAAAAATATGGAAAATGAGAAATTCAAACTGCAGAACCTGGAATATGCTGAAAAGACCTGAAAAACGTGGAAAATGAGGAACTCAAACTGCAGGACCTATAATAAGGCGAAAAACTCTGAAAAACGTTGAAAATGAGAAACTCACACTATAGGACCTGGAATATGGAAAGAATCCCTGAAAAACATGGAAAATAAAAAAACTCACACTGTAAGATCTGGAATATGGGAAGATAACTGAAAATCATGAAAAATGAGTAAATCATACTGTATGATCTGGAATAGGAAGAAAACCATGAAAAACGTGGAAAATAAAAAACTTGCACTGTAGGACATGGAATATGGCAAGAAACCCTGAAAAAGCTGGAAATTTAAAAACTCACACTCTAGGACTTGGAATATGACAAGGAACTCTGAAAAATGTGGAAAATTAAATTCGAACAGTGAATGACCTGGAATATGGCTAGAAACCCTGAAAAACGTGGAAAATGAGAAACTCACACTCTAGGACCTGGAAAATGGAGAGAAACCCAGAAAAAGGTGGAAAATGAGAAAATCACACTGATGGACCTGGAATGTGTCTAGAAACCCAGAAAGAGGGGAAAAATGAGAAGTCATACTGAAGTACCTAGAATATCGCAAGAAACCCCGAAAATGTGGAAAATTAAAAACTTACCCTGTAGGACCAGGAATAGGGCAAGAAAACCTGAAAATCCTTGAAAAGGAAAAATAACACTGTAGGACCTGGAATATAGCGAGTAACTATAAAAACGTGGAAAATTAAAAAATCACACTGAAGGCCTGGAATATTGCAAGAAATCCTGAAAAATGTGGAAAATGAGAAAATTACACTGTAGGACCTGGAATATGGTGAGAAAACTTGAATAAGTCGAAAAATGAGAAAATCACACTGTAGAACCTGGAAAATGTTGAGAAACCCTGAAGAAGTCGAAAAATGAGAAAATCATATCTAGTACCTGGAATATGGTGAGAAATCCTGTATAGTCGAATAATGAGAAAATCACACTGTAAGACCTGGAATATGGCAAGAAACCCTGAAAAACTCAAAAATAAGAAAATCACACTATAAAACCTGGAATCTGGTGAGAAACCCTGAAAACGTGAAAAATGAGAAAATCGTACTGTAGAACCTAGAATATGGTGATTAACCATGAAAATTTTCGAAAATTAAAAACTCACACTGAAGGACCTGGAATATGGCAAGAAACAGGGAAAATCTTGGAAAATTAAAAACTCACACTGAAGGACCTGGAATAGGGTGAGAAATCCTGAAAAATAGGGAAAATGAGAAAAGAACACTGTAGGACTTGGAATAGGGTAAGAAACCCTGTATAGTCGAATAAAGAGAAAATCACACTTTAGTACCTGGAATATGGCGAGAATCTCTGAAAAACATGGATAATTAAAAACTCACACTGAAGAACTGGAATATGGGGAGAAATCCTGAAAAATGTGGAAAATGAGAAAATCACACTGTAGGACCTGGAATATGGTGATAAACCTTGAAAAAGTCGAAAAATGAGAAAATCACACTGTAGGACCTGAAATATGGTGACAAACCATGAAAGGATCGAAAAAAGAGAAAACCATACTGTAATACCTAGAATATGGCGATAAAAACACTGGAAAACTTCGATTATGGCGAGAAACCATGAAAAAAGTGGAAAATTAAAAATTCACACTGTATTACCCATAATATGGCGAGAAATACTAAAAAACATGGAAAATTAAAAATTCACACTAAAGGACCTAAAATAGGGAAAGAAAACCTGAAAAAGGTGGAAATGAGAAAATCACACTGTAAGACCCAGAATATGACGAAAAAACCTGAAAAACGAGGAAAATTATAAACTCACATTGAAGGGCCCAGAATATGGTGAGAAAACCTGAAAAAAGTAGAAAATTAAAAACTCACACGGAAGGAACCCAAATATGGCAAGAAAACCTGAAAAAGGTGGAAAATGAGAAAATCACACTGAAGGACCCAGAATATGCAGAGAAACCCTGAAAACGTGAAAATTAAAAATTTACAATGTTGGACACATAATATGGCGAGATTCCATGAAAAAAAAGTGGAAAATTAAAAATTCACACTGTATTACCCATAATATGGCGAGAAATACTGAAAAACATAAAAAATTAAAAATTCACACTGAAGAACTGGAATATGGAGAGAAATCCTGAAAAATGTGGAAAATGAGAAAATCACACTGTAGGACCTGGAATATGGTGATAAAACTTGAAAAAGTCGAAAAATGTGAAAATCACACTGTAGGACCTGAAATATGGTGACAAACCATGAAAGGATCGAAAATGAGAAAATCATACTGTAATACCTAGAATATGGCAATAAAAACACTGAAAAATCTCAATTATGGCGAGAATCCATGAAAAAAGTGGAAAATTAAAAAATCACAATGTATTACGCAGAATATTGGGAGAAATACTGAAAAACGTGGAAAATTAAAAATTCACACTGAAGGACCTGGAATACGGCAAAAAAAAAAACCCTAAAAACGTGGAAATGAGAAAATCATACTGTAGGTCCTAGAATATGACTAAAAATCATGGAAACATAGAAAATTAAAAATTCACACCGAAGGACCTGGAATATGGCGAGAAAACCTGAAAATGGTGGAAATGAGAAAATCACACTGTAAGACCCAGAATATGACAAAAACACCTGAAAAACATGGAAAATTAAAAACTCACACTGAAGGACCCAGAATATGGCGAGAAAACCTGAAAAAGGTAGAAAATTAAAAACTCACACAGAAGGACCCCAAATATGGGGAGAAAACCTGAAAAAGTGGAAAATGAGAAAATCACACTGAAGGACCCAGAATATGCCGAGAAACCCTGAAAACATGAAAATTAAAAATTCACACTGAATTACGTAGAATATGGCTAGAAATACTGTAAACATGGAAAATTAAAAATTCACACTGAAGAACTGGAATATGGCCAGAAATCCTGAAAAATGTGGAAAATGAGAAAATCACACTGTAGGACCGGGAATATGGTGATAAAACTTGAAAAATTCGAAAAATGTGAAAATCACACTGTAGGACCTGAAATATGGTGACAAACCATGAAAGGATCGAAAAATGAGAAAATCATACTGTAATACCTAGAATATGGCGATAAAAACACTGGAAAACTTCGATTATGGGGAGAAACCATGAAAAAAGTAGAAAATTAAAAATTCACACTGTTTACCCATAATATGGCAAGAAATACTGAAAAACATGGAAAATTAAAAATTCACACTAAAGGACCTGGAATACGGAAGAAAACCTGAAAAAGGTGGAAATGAGAAAATCACACTGTAAGACCCAGAATATGACGAAAAAACCTGAAAAACGAGGAAAATTAAAAACTCACACTACAGGACCCAGAATATGGCGAGAAAACCTGAAAAAAGTAGAAAATTAAAAACTCACACAGAAGGACCCCAAATATGGGGAGAAAAACTGAAAAAGTGGAAAATGAGAAAATCACACTGAAGGACCCAGAATATGCCAAGAAACCCTGAAAAACGTGAAAATTAAAAATTCACAATGTCGGACACAGAATATGGCGAGATTCCATGAAAAAAAAATGGAAAATTAAAAATTCACACTGTATTACGCAGAATATGGCGAGAAATACTGAAAAACATGGAAAATTAAAAATTCACACTAAAGAACTGGAATATGGCGAGAAATCCTGAAAAATGTGGAAAATGAGAAAATCACACTTTAGGACCTGGAATATGGTGATAAAACTTGAAAAAATCGAGAAATGTGAAAATCACACTGTAGGACCTGAAATATGGTGACAAACCATGAAAGGATCGAACATGAGAAAATCATACTCTAATACCTAGAATATGGCAATAAAAACACTGAAAAATCTCGATTATGGCTAGAATCCATGAAAAAAGTGGAAAATTAAAAAATCACACTGTTTACGCAGAATATTGGGAGAAATACTGAAAAACGTGGAAAATTAAAAATTCACACTGAAGGACCTGGAATATGGCAAGAAAACCTAAAAACGTGGAAATGAGAAAATCATACTGTAGGACCCAGAATATGACTAAAAATCATGGAAACGTAGAAAATTAAAAATTCACACCGAAGGACCTGGAATATGGCGAGAAAATCTGAAAAACGAGGAAAATTAAAAAATCACACTGAAGGACACAGAATATGGCGAGAAAACCTGAAAAAAGTAGAAAATTAAAGATACACGCTGTAGGAACCAGAATATGGCAAGAAACCCTGAAAAAAGTAGAAAATTAAAAACTCACTCTGAAGGACCCAAATATATCGAGAAAACCTGAAAAAGGTGGAAAATGAGAAAATCATACTGTAGGACATAGTAATGCGAAAAAAATTGAAAAAAAATGGAAAATGTGAAAATCACAAAGTAGGACCCAGAATATGCCGAGAAACCCTGAAAAACGTGGAAAATTAAAAATATATTGTTAGGACCCAAAATATGGCAAGAAACCCTGAAAACAGTAGAAAATTAAAAACTCATACTGAAGGACCCCAAATATAGCGAGAAAACCAGAAAAAGGTGGAAAATGAGAAAATCATACTGTAGGACACAGTAATGCAAAAATAATTGAAAAAAGTGGAAAATGAGAAAATCACAATGTAGGACCCAGAATATACAGAGAAACACAGTAAAACTTGGAAATTTAAAAATATACTCTGTAGGACCCAGAATATGGCGGGAAACCATGAAAAAAGTAGAAAATTAAGAACTCACACTGAAGGACCCCGAATATGGCGAGAAAACCTGAAAAAGGTGGAAAATGAGAAAATCACACTGAAGGACCCAGAAAAATGGAAAAACTTGAATATCTTGGGAAATGAGAAAATCACACTGCAGGACCAGAATATTCAGAGAAACCCTGAAAATTGTGAAACTTAAAAATTCACACTATGGGACCCAGAATATAGCCCTGCCTTGCCTTGCCTAGCCTAGCCTAGGCCTGACTAGCCCAGCCCTCCATAGCCCTGCCTAGCCCAGCCCTCCCTAGCCCTGCCTAGCCCAGCCCTTCCCTGTCTAGCCCTGCCCTGCCTAGCCCAGCCCTTCCCTGCCTAGCCTAATCTAGCCTAGCCTAGCCCTGCCCTGCCCTGCCTAGCCCTGCTTAGCCTAGCCCTGCTTAGCCTAGCCCCGCCTAACCTAGCCCTGCCTGCCTAGCCTAGCCCTGCCTGCCTGACCCTGTTTTTAACCAGGCTGTCCTCGAACTCAGAAACTGACTGCCTCTGCCTCCAGAGTGCTCTCATTAAGAGCTCGAGCCACCACTGAATGTTGGGTTTTCTAAGTCTTACATTGGTATGGTGTCTGTTTCTCAGCTGTGAAACCCTAATTAAGACATGTAGTCAGTCCTAGGTCAGCCATAGCTACAGAGTGAGGCATTATCTAAAACAAAACAAAACAAAAAATAGAAATAATAAAATAAATAAATTAAGCAACCACATGATATCTTTTCTTTCTTTAGATGATACTCAGAGCTTGAAGCAGTTCACCCATGAGACCTCGGCTCTGGACATTGAGGCTGTTTCCCTAACAAGTATTATGGCTGAACCTGAGGGGTTCTACTGCTGAGTTGTGTCCCCCACTTTAAAAAAAGTTGTTTTCAAAGGCTGCAGGTTCTTAGCACTGTTGCTTGTTACAGTTGAGTCACAGCCCTGAACTTTCAGTGGTAGTTAAAGGCACTGAGACTGGCTTCCTATAGACATAAAAGGCCAAGTCTTTGTTATTAAAAAGTTAATCTGGATTCCCCCACCCCCTGTCATCCTAAGAATTCCTAGAAAGGAATACAGGGACCTGGGCAGAAGGGTGCAAGGCTACTGGTGTTTGTAAGTGGTAACAGAAGGCTTTCTCTTGTTGGTACCCTACCCCAAGTTACACTGTCACTTCTTTTTCCTTGTTTTTGTTTTGTCGCTTTGTATTCTCTACATAGCCCCTTTCGCTTCCTAACCTTGGTGGTCGTGAACCTTACTGTCCTTGAACTCAGTGATTTGCCTGTCTTGCTGGGATGAAACTGTGAGCTACCATCCAGAAGGAAGCACCCTGCTGAGGATAGATTGGGGTCTCTTCCAGTTTCCTCTATGAACATGCATATGGCAGGCCTGGTCTTTCTTTTTTTCTTTTCCTTTTCTTTTTAAAGATTTATTTATTTATTATATTTAAGTATGCTGTAGCTATCTTCAGACACTCCAGAAGAGGGTGTCAGATTCTGAAGAATCTAAATCATTCTTATTGTCTGCATATGATGTATATAAACACAGCCTCACATATACTCAAAAAAAAAATAATGAAAGATGGGGCTAAAGAAAGGGCTCAACAATTAAGAGCATTGTCACCTCTTCCAAAGAACCTGGCCTCAATTACCAGTATATATATATGGCGGCCCATCTCCAGTTCCAGGTGATCTAATACTCTGTTCTGGAGTCTGTGGGCACAGCATACACATTCAAAACACCCTTACACTAAAAATATAATAGATCATTGAGAGAGAGGAGAGAGAGGGGGTGAGAGAGAGGGGAGGTAATCATACCTCCTGACCAGTTTGAAGACCTGAGCTTCATCACTTACACAAATAAATAAATGCAAAATATTTTTTATAAATAAACTCTGCCATTTACCTTTAAAAATTCCTAGAAAACAAGTTCTATGAGCAACAGTTATATTTACTATATCTAAAGGACAGTCATGAGCATATTCTCTAAATAGAAAAAGGTCTGTTAGTCTTAGAAATGGAAAAGACAAACCAAGGAAGGTTTGCAATTACATAATGAGGCAGCTAAGCCCAGCTCTTAGGTTGGAAATAAGACTGGAGAATAGGATACACCTGAAGATAGACAGCCATTGCTTTTTGTTTTGGAATGTGAAAGGATACACCTGAAGACAGCCATTGCTGTGTGTGCTTGATGGTAATCTGGTAATTTTTTTTTTCTTAATTTTTAAAAACTTTTTATCCTCTTTCTTTCTTTCTTTCTTTCTTTCTTTCTTTCTCTCTTTCTTTCTTTCAATTATTATTTTTTTTTCTCAGAACGGGTTTCTCTGTGCAGTCCTGGCTGACTTGGAACTTCCTCAGTAAGCCAGGGTGACCTTGAATGCAGAAATCTGCCTGAGACTAAAGGTGTGTTCCACAATTGCCTCAGCTCTACTCTAATTCTGTGTATGTATGTATGTATGTATATATGTATGAATAGAAGTAATATTAATCCATTAATATCTCTTTTTCCTAAAATTCATGTCATTCCTCCTTTTCTTTTCTCTCTCACTCCATTTTTGTGTGCATGTGTGTGTTAGTCTAGGGTACACAGATTAAAGAAATCATATTTCCCACGGATTCTTAGAAATAAACAAGGAAGCCAGGTGTGGTGGAGCACCCCTTTAATCCCAGCACTTGGCAGGCAGAGGCCGGCAGATTTCTGCATTCCAGGCCATCCTGGTCTACAGAGTGAGTTCCAAGACACCCAGGGCTACACAAAGAAACACTGTCTTGAACGCCCCTCCCTCCTAAAAATAATAAAGAAGTAATAGACAAAAAGCAAGAGAAAAACATGTGGCCATGACTGCTGGTGGCTTTTCTGTGACTCCTCACCCTTCTGCATGGATTCAGTTAAGTTCTATTCCACCAGTAGCTGGAAAAGAAGGGGAAGAAACAGAAGCAACCTGGAACAATAGGTCTCGTGACGGCCAGCCACCTCCATCTTGAGAAGGGTGGTCAGTCAGCAGACAAGATGGCTGCCATCCACATGTCGCCTTTCAGCATGGTGAGGTCAATGTGCCAATGTTCAACCGAGTGACAGAACAAGGAAGTAGACATGCAGACAACAGACATGCAGGCACACCACCTCCCTTCCCTTCTGTTGTTTGGTAAAGACATATAATTTTTATTATTTACAGTAAGCCTTGAAAAGCACTCTGACAGCCTTGCTGATATCTACCTTCTATGTGATTAGAATTTCCTTTTTTTTTTTTAAATTAATTCTCAGGAGTTGCATGGTGACTTGTCCTAGGTTATGGTGCCCTCTTCTGGCATGTAGTCATATAGGCAGCAGATAGAGCACACAAACACACACACACTTACATTGAAAACTAATAGTAATAATAACAACAAACAAACAAGCAAGCAAGCAAACAAACAAACAAACAAATATATAAATAAGAGGGAAAAAGAGATTCTGGCTTCTGCCAGGCTGTGTGGGTGGCAAAGGCGGGTAGGCCGAGAGGTCCTCTGTGAGTTTGAGGCTACCCAAGCCTACACTGATAGTTCCAGAACATACTGCCTGGGCTAAACCAAGAGAAATCCTACCTCGAGGCAAAAGAAAACAAAAGCAGAGAAGGTTCTGGCTTTTATATTACTGATCTGTCTGTCTGTCTTTCTTTCACCAGGCTGGCCTCGAACTCAGAAACTGACTGCCTCTGCCTCCCGAGTGCTCTCATTAAGAGCTTGAGCCACCCCTGAATGTCAGGTTTTCTAAGTCTTACCTTGCTCTTGGTGTCTGTTCTCAGCTGTGAAACCCTAATTAACACATGTAGTCAGTCCTGGGTCATCCAGAGCTATAGACTGAGGCCTTATCTAAAACCAAATAAAACAAAACAAAACAACAAATAGGAATAATAAAATACATAAGTTAAGCAACCACATCATATCTTTTCTCTCTCTAGATGGTACTCAAAAATTGCAGCAGATTCCCTGTGAGACCACAGCTCTGGACACTGAGGCTGTTTCCCTACCAAGTAATAGGGCTGAACTTTAGGAGCTCTACAGCTCAGATGTGTCCCCTGCTTTTTTAAAAAAAGAGTTGTTTTCAAAGGCTGCAGGTTCTTACCACTGTTGCTTGTTACAGATGAATTATAGCCCTGATCTTTCAATGGTACTTAAAGGCACAGACAGGTGCTTCCTATAGACATAAGAGCCCAAGTCTTGTGGTCATAACCAGTGGTAATAACCTGGGCGAAAGGGTGCAAGGCTTCTTGTGGTTGTAAGTGGTAACAGAAGGCTTTCTCTTGATGGTACCTTATCACAAGCTACACTGTCTATTCTTTTTCCTGGTTAGTGTTTCCTTGCTTTGTTTTCACTACATAGCTCCTTTCTCTTCATAGCATTGGCTGTCCTGAACCAGGCAGTCCTTGAAATCAGTGATTTGCCTGTCTTGCAGGGATTACACTCTGAGCTACCATCCAGAGGGAAGCAACCTGCTGAGGTTAGACTGCTCTCTCTCCAGGTTTCCCCTATGAACATGCAAATGGCAGTCCTGCCTGGTCTTTCTTTTTTTTTATCCTTTTAAAAAAATGTTTATTCATTTATTTATGTATTTATTAGATATAAGTACACTGTAGCTGTCTTCAGACACTCCAGTTGAGGGTGTCAGATTCTGGAGAATCTAAATCCCTCTTATGGTCTGCATATGATGTACATAAACACAACCTCACATATACTTCTAAAAATTTAAAGATGGGTGGGGCCACTGAAAGGGCTCAACAATTAACAGCATTGTCTCCTCTTCCAGAGAACCTGGGATCAACTACCAGAAACCATATAATGGCCCTTCTCCAGTTCCAGGGGATCTGATACTCTGTTCTGGCTTCTGTGGGCACAGTATACACATGCAAAACACCCTTACACTAAAATTAAAATACATCATTGAGAGAGAGGAAAGAGGGCTTTTGAGAGAGAGAGAGGGGAGGTCATCGTACCTCTTGACAGGTTTGAAAAATCAGAGTTTCATCACTCACACAAATAAATAATTGCAAAATATTTTTTAAACAAACTCTGCCATTTACCTTTAAAAATATCAAGAAAACAAGTAAGGTCTATGAGCAACAGTTATATTGACTGTATCTAAAGGATAGTCATGAGCATATTCTCTAAACAGAAAAAGGTCTGGTAATCTTAGAAATGGAAAAGAGAAACCAAGTATTTCTTCATATAAAAGCATACAGTAAGTGAATATTTAAAACTACATGAGGCTACAGTGTGGCATGTCGGTGGAGATTTTTCCAACCTTGGGAAAGTCACACATGAACCCCTTTAAGTTGGGGTTGCAGGGAGGTGATGATTGGTTCCTTCCTATGCTGGTTCTTTTGTGCCTCTTCCTTCCACGATTAGGAAGGTTTACAATTACATAATGAGGCAGCTCAGCCAAGCCCTTAATTTGGAAATAGGACTAGAGGATAGGATAAACCTGAAGACAGACAGCCATTGCTCTGTGTTCTTGATGCTTCAATGGAAGCATCTGGTATTCTGTGTGCAGTGTGATAGGTCCCATTCCAGAGGCATAGGTAAGAAGCAGGTTCCTGGCACTCTGACAGAAAAGGACCTAGGAGAAGCTCCGAGGGTGGGTGTGGATAGGACATTGCCTGAGCCTCCTTTGGCTCAGATCCGTACCCCTGGATTGGTTGGACCCTCACTACGATCCCCAACTTAACTCTACTGACATCTAGGTTAGTCATATGAGCTCTAGTTGGATTCCCTTGACTGACCTGTTGGCCCCTATGGCCACCCTAAGTCAGCTCCCAGATCCTGTGCCACCTAGGCTCAGACTTGACACCCTATGTCTGTTAACAACAAAATAAGGGTGCCAGACTCACAGGAGACATTTCTTACAATTAGATTACATTCAGTTTGGGGGAAACAGAGGACAACACAGATGTCGGTTGAGGCCAATATACAGTTTAGTAAGCAAATACTGATCAGATGCGCAAAGACCTGCTACAGCGATGGAAACAGGTTTAACCATGCTCCTCCAGTGCCAGCCATGGCTTTGCCTGTCTGCATTGTATTGCTATGATATGCCAACGGAGCAGGTACTCACCAAGGATTTGCTCTGGGGATGCTTACCCAGTGGTAGACACAGTTAGTAAACTTCTAAGCTAAAGAACAGTTCCCCATCTAGCACAGTCGTTAGAGCAGGAGATTATTAATCTCAGGGTCGTTGGTTTGAGCCCAAAGTTGGACGAGATGTTAATTTAGTTGGGTCTCGATTGGAGACAATGCTGGCACTTCCCAGGAGTGTCCCATGGTTGGGGTTCTGCTTTCTGTATCTCTGACATTAGAACTAGAGGTAGGGAGCATTTGGTGGCTCTTTTGCTCTGCTTGAAGCAGCACTGGGTGTACTAAATTGCAGTGGGTGCAAGTGTTACAGACTCTACACTAGTTTTGACATTCTCGAGCAATTGGGGCACTGGGTAGTCTTGGATTACCCTTTTCAGATAGATTTGAAACTCAGTTCTTTTGGTGTATTTGAATTCAACCAGAGGATTCTAAGATATCCCTCTTAGAAAGACTAGCTGGAGCTTCTCTTTAAGGCTTGTTGGTCCTACCCCTAGAGGATTCTCGCTTAGGGTCTGAGAGGATCTTCCTAGGTTCAAATCTTGGTCCAGTCCTCTTCTTTTGCCAATCAAACCCTGAGGATAAAAAGTCAACCTTGGCTCCTTAGAAGGTATGACTAAACAAATGAAAATGGAAATTCGTAAGTACCCGAAGTGGTATTTTTGGTTGGTTTCTTTGGACCTTGTTTTCTGTTTTAGGCAGAGTCTTGTTCCTTTACCTTAGGCTGCTCCTGACAAAGTCAAGGATAGCTGCATTTCTAATCTTCATGCCTTCAGTTCTTGTGTGCTGGAAAGATAGGCATGTGTATTAATCTGGTGTTCAGGTTGGAACCCAGGCTTAGGGAAGCAATTAGATGAGCTACAGCATCAGCTCATAACTCAAAATGTCCACCAAGAATTGCTGGCATTATTCAAATTAGCCTGAAGGACACAAATATTGGAAAATGTTGGAATTAAAAAAAAATCAATCCAGCTGCTTTGGCAAATCAGGGAGAACTGGAGCAGGCCTCTGAGATGCACCAGCTTCTAGTCAGGTCTTAGTGTATTTGACATACCCTGAGCTACATGGGAAGAAACACAAATAGCTAAAACAGGATTGTGAAAGTAGCTGCAAGACATGTGGCTGGCAAATAAAAACCGCTTTGAAATTTGCCAGTAGCCCTTAAGTGCAAATCTGGTTCCAGATCACTGGCTTTTAATCATCACTAGTTTGCTTGGGTCTAAACCACAGAACCCAAAATGTAGTCAAGAGCCTGTGACCTCTTCAGATTTGCTGGACTAGCATTTTTCAGGTCCCCTGGTGCACAGATCTAAGAAAGGAGAGGTGCTGCCAAACCTGGCTAGGGTCTCAGCTTTGCGAATCTGCCTTGGAACTTCCCTTTTTTCCATAATCTCCATAAAAAGGCAAAGGATTTTTACGTTTAAGAAGACCTTGCCCTTCGGATAGGAAACATACTCCAAGAACCTCAGTCAGCCCTCTGGCCTCTGTAGAGTCCTGACTGAGCCTGGATCTCCCAGCTCAGTGTTTTGAAATCACAAGTTGGATTCCTGTGCAGAGAATGAATAGATGCGAGTAGGAGGAATGAGTCCTTCTAGGGTTCTGTGAGCTGGAAGGCGCAGTGTGGACTTAACCGAACAAGCCTCAGATTCTGCCCAATTTTCACCACTGGGTAAACTGCCAAATACCATGAAAGAAGAGAGGGACACCTCTAAGGAGTTGCTTCGGGCATCTCTCCGGGGTGGGAGGCTTGATTCTAACCCTGATACCTCTGGTGCTCTGGTGTCTACACTTCGAGGCTCCCGGCGAAATCTTCAAGGTCCTGAACAGTTGCCAGGCTTCCAAGGTGTCATTCAGTCCTGCGACTGTACGTGTGGGATGCAGAGAAGGCCCTGATTTCTTCTATCCAGCCTTACAGAATCAGCTGAGCTCTTTCCTTTTTCAGTAGGGGGCTGCCCCAACTTCTCTCTCAGCATTACTTTCATGTGCTTAGCTAATAGGCAAAAGTATCTGTTAACTACTTTTGGAAGAGGCAAAAGTAGGTGTTAGCTGAAAGAAGAGGTCATTAATAAGGGAAGAGAGGCAGAGGCAGGCGGATTTCTGAGTTCGAGGCCAGCCTGGTCTACTAAGTGAGTTCCAGGACAGCCAGGGCTACACAGAGAAACCCTGTCTCGAAAAACCAAAAAAAAAAAAAAAAAATTCACACTGTCTAACACAGAATATGGCGAGAAACCATGAAAAAAGTGGAAAATTAAAAATTCACACTATATTACCCAGAATATGGTGAGAAATACTGAAAAACGAGGAAAATTAAAAATTCACACTGAAGGACCTGGAATATGGCAAGAAAACCTGATAAACGTGGTAATGAGAAAATCACACTGTAGGACCCTGAATATGACGAAAAAACCTGAAAAACGTGGAAATTTAAAAATTCACACTGAAGGACCTGGAGTATGGCGAGAAAACCTGAAAAACGAGGAAAATTAAAAATAACACTGAAGGACCCAGAATATGTCGAGAAAACCTGAAAAAGGTGGAAAATGAGAAAGTCACACTGTAGGACCCAGAATTGTGAAAATAGTTGAAAAATGTCAAAAATGAGAAAAATCACACTGTAGGTCACAGAATATGACGAAAAAAACCAGAAAACGTAGAAAATTTAAAAAAAAAACACGATATAAGACACAGAACATGTCAAGAAACCCTGAAAAATTAGAAAATTAAAAAGTCACACTGAAGGACCCCAAATATGGCGAGAAAACCTGAAAAAAGTAGAAAATTAAAAATTCACACTGAAGGACCCAGAATTTGGCGATAAAACCTGAAAAACGAGGAAAATTAAAAACTCACAGTGAAGGACCCAGTATATGGCAAGAAAACCTGAAAAAGGTGGAAAATGAGAAAGTCACACTGTAGGACCCAGAATTGTGAAAAAAGTTGAAAAATGACGTAAATGAGAAAATCATACTGTAGGACCCAGAATATAAAGAAAAAACCTGAAAAACGTGGAAAATTAAAAATACACGCTGTAGGACACAGAATAGGTGGAGAAACCCTGAAAAATTAGAAAACTAAAAACTCACACTGAAGGACCCCAAATATGGTGAGAAAACCTGAAAAAAGTAGAAAATTAAAAATTCATACTGAAGGACCCCGAATATGGCGAGAACACCTGAAAATGTTGGAAAATGAGAATAATCACACTGTAGTACCAAGAATTGCGAAAAAACTTGAAATTCGTCGAAAATGAGAAAATCAAACTGTAGGACCCAGAATATGCCTAGAAACAATGAAAACGTGGAAAATTAAAAATCCACGCTGTAGGACCCAGAATATGGCCAGAAACCCTGAAAAAAGTAGAAAATTACAAATTCACACTGAAGGACCCCGTATATGGCAAAAAAAACCTGAAAAAGGTGGAAAATGAGAATAATCACACTGTAGAACCCAGAATTACGAAAAAACTTGAAACACGTGGAAAATGAGAAAATAACACTGCAGCACCCAGAATATGCCGAGAAACCCTGAAAAACGTGAAAATTAAAAATTCACATTGTATTACCCAAAATATGGCGAGAACTACTGAATAACGTGGAAAATAAAATTCACACTGAAGGACGTGGAACATGGCAAGAAAACCTGAAAAATGTGGAAATGAGAAAATCACACTGTAGGACCCAGAATATGATGAAAAAACATGAAAAATGTGGAAAATTAAAAATTGACACTGAAGGACCCGGAAGATAAGGAGAAAACCTGAAAAACGTGGAAAATTAAAAACTCACACTGAAGGACTCAGAATATGGTGAGAAAACCCGAAAAAGGTGCAAAATGAGAAAATCACACTGTAGCACCCAGAATTGTGAAAAAACTTCAAAAATGTCGAAAATAAGAAAATCACACTGTAGGACCCAAAATATGAAGAAAAAACCTGAAAAAGGTGGAAAATTAAAATTACACGCTGTAGGACACAGAATATGTCAAGAAACCCTGAAAAATTAGAAAATTAAAAACTCCCACTGAAGGACCCCAAATATGGCGAGAAAACCTGAAAAAGTTGGAAAATGAGCATAATCACACTTTAGGACCCAGTATTTCGAAAAAACTTGAAAAACATCGAAAATGAGAAAATAACACTGTAGGACCCAGAATGTGGCGAGAAACGCTGAAAAAAATAGAAAATTACTAACTCACACTGAAGGACCCCAAATATGGCAAGAAAACCTGAAAAAGCTGGAAAATGAGAAAATCACACTGTAGGACCCAGAATAAGCCGAGAAACCCTGAAAACGTGGAAAATTAAAAATACCCGCTGTAGGACACAGAATATGTAGAGAAACCCTGAAAATTAGAAAATTAAAAACTCATACTGAAGGACCCCAAATATGGATAGAAAACCTGAAAAACGAGGAAAATTAAAAACTCACAGTGAAGGACCCAGAATATGGCAAGAAAACCAGAAAAACCTGGAAAATTAAAAATACACGCTTAAGGACCCAGAATTTGGCAGGAAACCCTGAAAATTGGAAAATGAAAAACTCACACTGAAGGACCCCAATTATGGCTAGAAAACCTGAAAAACGAGTAAAATTAAAAAGTCCCAGTGAAGGACCCAGAATATGGCAAGAAAACCTGAAAAACATGGAAAATTAAAAATACACGCTTTAGGACCCAGAATATGGCAAGAAACCATGAAAAATGTAGAAAATTAAAAACTCACACTGAAGGACCCAGAATATGGCCAGAAAACCTGGAAAAGGTGAAAAATGAGAATAATCACACCGTAGGACCCGAAATGTGAAAAAACTTGAAAAAAGTGGAAAATAAGAAAATCACACTGTAGGACCCAGAATATACAGAGAAACCCTGAAAATCATGGAAAATTAAAAATACACACTGTAGATCCCAGAATATGGCGAGAAATCCTAAAAAAAGTAGAAAATTAATAACTCACAATGAAGGACCCCAAATATGGCAAGAAAACCCGAAAAAGGTGGAAAATGAGAAATTCACACTGTAGGACCCAGAATTAAGAAAAAACTTGAAAAACGTGGAAAATGAGAAAATCACACTACAGGACCCAGAATATGCCGAGAAACCCTGAAAAACGTGAAATTTAAAAATTCACACTATCGGACACAGAATATGGCAAGACACCCTGAAAAAAAGTAGAAAATTAAAAACTCACAGTGAAGGACCCCAAATATGGAGAGAAAACCTGAAAAAGGTGGAAAATGAGAAAATCAAACTGTAGGACCCAAAATTACGAAAAACTTGAAAAACGTAGAAAATGAGAAAATAACACTGCAGGATACAGAATATGCCTAGAAATCCTGAAAAACGTGAAAATTATAAATTCACACTGTCGGACCCAGAATATGGCAAGAAACCATGAAAAAAGAGGAAAATTAAAAATTCACACTGTATAATCCAGAATATGGCGATTAATACTGAAAAAAGTGGAAAATTAAAAATTCACACTGAAGGACCCGGAATATGGCAAGAAAACATGAAAAACATGGAAAATTAAAAATACACGCTGTAGGACCCAGAATATGGCGAGAAACCCTGAAAAAAGTAGAAAATTAAAAACTCACACTGAAGGAACCCGAATATGGCGAGAAAACCTGAAAAAGGTGGTAAATGAGAAAATCACACTGTAGGACACAGAATTACGAAAAAACTTGGAAAAAGTGGAAAATGAGAAAATCACACTGCAGGACCCAGAATATGACGAAAAACCGTGAAAAACGTGGAAAATTAAAAATTCACACTGAAGGACCCGGAATATGGCGAGAAAACCTATGAAACGAGGAAAATTAAAAACTCACACTGAAGGACCCAGAATATGGCGAGAAAACCTGAAAAAGGTGGAAAATGAGAAAATCACACTGTAGGACACAGAATTACGAAAAAACTTGAAAAAAGTGGAATATGAGAAAATCACACTGCAGGACCCAGAATATACCGAAAAACTGTGAAAAACGTGGAAAATTAAAAATTCACACTGAAGGACGCGGAATATGGCGAGAAAACCTATAAAACGAGGAAAATTAAAAACTCACACTGAAGGACCCAGAATATGGAGAGAAAACCTGAAAAAAAAAAGAAAATAAAAAACTCACATGGAAGTACCCTGAATATGGGGAGAAAACCTGAAAAAGGTTGAAAATGAGAATAATCATACTGTAGAACCCAGAATTATGAAAAAACTTGATAAACTTCAAAAATGAGAAAATCACACTGCAGGACCCAGAATATGCCGAGAAACACAGAAAAAAGTGAAAATTAAAAATTCACACTGTCGGACCCAGAAGATGGCGATAAACCTGAAAAACGTGGAAAATTAAAAATTCACAGAAAAGAACCTGGAATATGGCAAGAAAACCTGATAAACGTGGAAATGAGAAAATCACACTGTAGGACCCTAGAATATGATGAAAAAACCTGAAACGAGGAAAATTAAAAACTCACACTGAAAGACCCAGAATATGGCGAGAAAACCTGAAAAAAGTAGAAAATTAAAAATTTACACTAAAGGACCCCGAATATGGGGTGAAAACCTGAAAAAGGTTGAAAATGAGAATAATCGCAAGGTAGGACCCAAAATTAGGAAAAAACTTGAAAAACATCATAAGTGAGAAAATCACACTGTAGGACCCAGAATATGGTGAGAAACCCTGAAAAAAGTAGAAAATTAAAAACTCACACGGTAGCACCACAAATATGGCGAGAAAACCTGAAAAAGCTGGAAAATGAGAAAATCACACTGTAGGACCCAGAATTATGAAAAATCTTGAAAAAGGTGTAAATGAGAAAATAACACTGCAGGACAGAGAATATGCCTAGAAACACTGAAAAAAGTGAAAATTAAAAATTCACACTGTCGGACACAGAATATGGCTATAAACCATGAAAAAAGTGGAAAATTAAAATGTCACACTGTATTAACCAGAATATGGCAAGAAATACAAAAAAAAAAAACGTGGAAAATTAAAAATTCACAGAACAGGACCTGGAATATGGCAAGAAAACCTGATAAACGTGTAAATGAGAAAATCACACTGTATGACCCCAGAATAAGATGAAAAAACCTGAAAACGTGGAAAATTAAAAATTCACACTGAAGGACCCGGATTATGGCGAGAAAAACTAAAAAACGAGAAAAATTAAAAATTCACCCTGAAGGACCCAGAATATGGCGAGAAAACCTGAAAAACGTGGATAATGAGAAAATCACACTGTAGGACCCAGAATTATGAAAAAACTTGAAAAAAATGGAAAATGAGAAAATTACACTGTAGGACCCAGAATATGGCAAGAAAACCTTAAAAAAGTGGAAAATTAAAAATTCACACTGTATTACCCAGAATATGGCAAGAAATACGGAAAAACGTGGAAAATTAAAAATTCACACTGAAGGACCTGGAATAAGGCAAGAAAACTTGAAAAACGTGGAAATGACAAAATCACACTGTAGACCCAGAACATGCTGAAAAAACCTGAAAAACGTAGAAAATTAAAAATTCACACTGAAAGACCCTGAATATGGTGAGAAAACTTAAAAAACGAGGGAAATTAAAAACTCACATTGAAGGACCCAGAATAGGTGAGAAAAACTGAAAAAAGTAGAAAATTAAAAATACACACTGAATGACCCCCGAATATGGCGAGAAATCCTGAAAAACGAGGAAAATTATAAACTCACACTGAAGGACCCAGAATTACGTAAAAACTTGAAAAACGTGGAAAATGAGAAAATCACACTGCAGGACCCAGAATATGCCAAGAAACCCTGAAATACGTAAAAATTAAAAATTCACACTTTCGGACACAGAATATGGCGAGAATCCATGAAAAAAGTTGAAAACTAAAAATTCACACTGTATTACGTAGAATATGGTGAGAAATACTGAAAAACGTGGAAAACTAAAAATTCACATTGAAGGACCTGGAATATGGCGAGAAAACCAGAAAAACAAGTAAAATAAAAACTCACAATGAAGGACCCAGAATATGGCAAGAAACCCTGAAAAAAGTAGAAAATTAAAAACTCACACTGAAGGACCACGAATATGGTGAGAAAACCTGAAAAAGGTGGAAAATTAGAATAATCACACTGTAGGACCCAGAACTGCGAAAAAAACATGAAAAACGTGGAAAATGTGAGAATCACACTGCAGGACCCGGAATATGCCGAGAAACCCTGAAAAACGAGGAAAACTAAAAACTCACACTGAAGGACCCAGAATATGGCGAGAAAACCTGAAAAAGGTTGAAAATCAGAATAATCACAATGTAGGACCCAGAATTGAGAAAAAACTTGAAAAACGTCGTAAATGAGAAAATCACAGTGTAGGAAGCAGAATATGGCGAGAAACCCTGAAAAACGTCGAAAATTAAAAATACACTCTGTAGGACCCAGAATATGGCAAGAAACCCTGAAAAAAGTAGATAATTAAATACTCACAGTGAAGGACCACAAATATGGTGAGAAAACCTGAAAAAGGTGGAAAATTAGAATAATCACACTGTAGGACCCAGAATTGCGAAAAAAACATGAAAAACGTGGAAAATGTGAGAATCACACTGCAGGATCCAGAATATGCCGAGAAACCCTGTAAAACGTGAAAATTAAAAATCACAATGTTGGACACAGAATATGGCGAGAAAACATGAAAAAAGTGGAAAATTTAAAATTAACACTGTATTACCTACAATATAGCCAGAAATACTGAAAAACGTGGAAAGTTAAAAATTCACACTGAAGTACCAAGAATATGGCAAGAAAACCTGAAAAACGTGGAAATGAGAAAATCACACTGTAGGACCCAGAATATGAGGAAAAAAATCTAAAAAACGTGGAAAGTTAAAAATTCACACTGAAGTACCAGGAATATGGCAAGAAAACCTGAAAAACGTGGAAATGAGAAAATCACACTGTAGGACCTGGAACACAATAAAATTTGTAAAACGTGGAAAATGAGAAAATCACACTGCAGGAACCAGAATATGCCGAGAAACCCTGAAAAAGTGAAAATTAAAAATTCACACTGTCTGTCCCAGAATATGGCAAGACACCATGAAAAAAGTGGAAAATTAAAAATTCACACTATATTACCCAGAATATGGCAATAAATACTGAAAAATGAGGAAAATTAAAAATTCACACTGAAGGACCTGCAATACGGCAAAAAAAAAAAAAAAAAAAAAAAAAAAAAACTGAAAAACGTGGAAATGAGGAAATCACAAGGTCGGACCCAGAATATGACCAAAAAACCTGAAAACGTGGAATATTAAAAATTCACACTGAAGGACTCAGAATATGGAAAGAAAACCTAAAAATGAGGAAAATTAAAAACTCTCACTGAAGGACCCAGAATAGGTGAGAAAAACTGAAAAAAGTAGAAAATTAAAAATTCACACTGAAGGACCCCCGAATATGGCGAGAAAACTTGAAAAAATAGAAAATTAAAAACTCACACAGAAGGACCCCAAATATGGCGAGAAAACCTGAAAAAGGTGGATAATGAGAAAATCACACTTTAGGACCCAGAATTACGAAAAAACTTGAAAAACGTGGAAAATGAGAAAATCACACTGAAGGACCCAGAATATGCCAAGAAACCCTGAAAAAGGTGAAAATTAAAAATTCACACTGTAGGACCCAGATTATGGCAAGAAACCCTGAAAAAAGTGGAAAATTAAAAATTCACACTGAAAGACCCTGAATATGGTGAGAAAACTTAAAAAACGAGGGAAATTAAAAACTCACATTGAAGGACCCAGAATAGGTGAGAAAAACTGAAAAAAGTAGAAAATTAAAAATACACACTGAATGACCCCCGAATATGGCGAGAAATCCTGAAAAACGAGGAAAATTATAAACTCACACTGAAGGACCCAGAATTACGTAAAAACTTGAAAAACGTGGAAAATGAGAAAATCACACTGCAGGACCCAGAATATGCCAAGAAACCCTGAAATACGTAAAAATTAAAAATTCACACTTTCGGACACAGAATATGGCGAGAATCCATGAAAAAAGTTGAAAACTAAAAATTCACACTGTATTACGTAGAATATGGTGAGAAATACTGAAAAACGTGGAAAACTAAAAATTCACATTGAAGGACCTGGAATATGGCGAGAAAACCAGAAAAACAAGTAAAATAAAAACTCACAATGAAGGACCCAGAATATGGCAAGAAACCCTGAAAAAAGTAGAAAATTAAAAACTCACACTGAAGGACCACGAATATGGTGAGAAAACCTGAAAAAGGTGGAAAATTAGAATAATCACACTGTAGGACCCAGAACTGCGAAAAAAACATGAAAAACGTGGAAAATGTGAGAATCACACTGCAGGACCCGGAATATGCCGAGAAACCCTGAAAAACGAGGAAAACTAAAAACTCACACTGAAGGACCCAGAATATGGCGAGAAAACCTGAAAAAGGTTGAAAATCAGAATAATCACAATGTAGGACCCAGAATTGAGAAAAAACTTGAAAAACGTCGTAAATGAGAAAATCACAGTGTAGGAAGCAGAATATGGCGAGAAACCCTGAAAAACGTCGAAAATTAAAAATACACTCTGTAGGACCCAGAATATGGCAAGAAACCCTGAAAAAAGTAGATAATTAAATACTCACAGTGAAGGACCACAAATATGGTGAGAAAACCTGAAAAAGGTGGAAAATTAGAATAATCACACTGTAGGACCCAGAATTGCGAAAAAAACATGAAAAACGTGGAAAATGTGAGAATCACACTGCAGGATCCAGAATATGCCGAGAAACCCTGTAAAACGTGAAAATTAAAAATCACAATGTTGGACACAGAATATGGCGAGAAAACATGAAAAAAGTGGAAAATTTAAAATTAACACTGTATTACCTACAATATAGCCAGAAATACTGAAAAACGTGGAAAGTTAAAAATTCACACTGAAGTACCAAGAATATGGCAAGAAAACCTGAAAAACGTGGAAATGAGAAAATCACACTGTAGGACCCAGAATATGAGGAAAAAAATCTAAAAAACGTGGAAAGTTAAAAATTCACACTGAAGTACCAGGAATATGGCAAGAAAACCTGAAAAACGTGGAAATGAGAAAATCACACTGTAGGACCTGGAACACAATAAAATTTGTAAAACGTGGAAAATGAGAAAATCACACTGCAGGAACCAGAATATGCCGAGAAACCCTGAAAAAGTGAAAATTAAAAATTCACACTGTCTGTCCCAGAATATGGCAAGACACCATGAAAAAAGTGGAAAATTAAAAATTCACACTATATTACCCAGAATATGGCAATAAATACTGAAAAATGAGGAAAATTAAAAATTCACACTGAAGGACCTGCAATACGGCAAAAAAAAAAAAAAAAAAAAAAAAAAAAACTGAAAAACGTGGAAATGAGGAAATCACAAGGTCGGACCCAGAATATGACCAAAAAACCTGAAAACGTGGAATATTAAAAATTCACACTGAAGGACTCAGAATATGGAAAGAAAACCTAAAAATGAGGAAAATTAAAAACTCTCACTGAAGGACCCAGAATAGGTGAGAAAAACTGAAAAAAGTAGAAAATTAAAAATTCACACTGAAGGACCCCCGAATATGGCGAGAAAACTTGAAAAAATAGAAAATTAAAAACTCACACAGAAGGACCCCAAATATGGCGAGAAAACCTGAAAAAGGTGGATAATGAGAAAATCACACTTTAGGACCCAGAATTACGAAAAAACTTGAAAAACGTGGAAAATGAGAAAATCACACTGAAGGACCCAGAATATGCCAAGAAACCCTGAAAAAGGTGAAAATTAAAAATTCACACTGTAGGACCCAGATTATGGCAAGAAACCCTGAAAAAAGTGGAAAATTAAAAATTCACACTGAAAGACCCTGAATATGGTGAGAAAACTTAAAAAACGAGGGAAATTAAAAACTCACATTGAAGGACCCAGAATAGGTGAGAAAAACTGAAAAAAGTAGAAAATTAAAAATACACACTGAATGACCCCCGAATATGGCGAGAAATCCTGAAAAACGAGGAAAATTATAAACTCACACTGAAGGACCCAGAATTACGTAAAAACTTGAAAAACGTGGAAAATGAGAAAATCACACTGCAGGACCCAGAATATGCCAAGAAACCCTCAAATACGTAAAAATTAAAAATTCACACTTTCGGACACAGAATATGGCGAGAATCCATGAAAAAAGTTGAAAACTAAAAATTCACACTGTATTACGTAGAATATGGTGAGAAATACTGAAAAACGTGGAAAATTAAAAATTCACATTGAAGGACCTGGAATATGGCGAGAAAACCAGAAAAACAAGTAAAATAAAAACTCACAATGAAGGACCCAGAATATGGCGAGAAACCCTGAAAAAAGTAGAATATTAAAAATAACGCTGTAGGACCCAGAATATGGCAAGAAACACTGAAAAAAGTAGAAAATTTAAAACTCACACTGAAGGACTCCAAATATGGCAAGAAAACCTGAAAAAAGTAGAAAATTAAAAATACACACTGTAGGACCCAGAATATGGCGAGAAACCCTGAAAAAAGTAGATAATTAAATACTCACACTGAAGGACCCGGAATATGCCGAGAAACCCTGAAAAACGCGGAAAACTAAAAACTCACACTGAAGGACCCAGAATATGGCGAGAAAACCTGAAAAAGGTTGAAAATCAGAATAATCACACTGTAGGACCCAGAATTGAGAAAAAAACTTGAAAAACGTCGTAAATGAGAAAATCACAGTGTAGGAAGCAGAATATGGCGAGAAACCCTGAAAAACGTCGAAAATTAAAAATACACTCTGTAGGACCCAGAATATGGCAACGAACCCTGAAAAAAGTAGATAATTAAATACTCACACTGAAGGACCACGAATATGGTGAGAAAACCTGAAAAAGGTGGAAAATTAGAATAATCACACTGTAGGACCCAGAATTGCGAAAAAAAAAAAAACATAAAAAACGTGGAAAATGTGAGACTCACACTGCAGGACCCAGAATATGCCGAGAAACCCTGTAAAACGTGAAAATTAAAAATCACAATGTTGGACACAGAATATGGCGAGAAAACATGAAAAAAGTGGAAAATTTAAAATTAACACTGTATTACCTACAATATAGCCAGAAATACTGAAAAACGTGGAAAGTTAAAAATTCACATGAAGTACCAGGAATATGGCAAGAAAACCTGAAAAACGTGGAAATGAGAAAATCACACTGTAGGACCCAGAATATGACGAAAAAACCTAAAAAACGTGAAAAATTAAAATTAACACTGAAGGACCTAGAATATTGCGAGAAAACCTGAAAAAGGTGGAAAATGAGAAAATCACACTGTAGGACCTGGAATTACAATAAAATTTGTAAACGTGGAAAATGAGAAAATCACACTGCAGGAACCAGAATATGCCGAGAAACCCTGAAAAAGTGAAAATTAAAAATTCACACTGTCGGTTCCAGAATATGGCAAGACACCATGAAAAAAGTGGAAAATTAAAAATTCACACTGTATTACCCAGAATATGGAGAGAAATACTGAAAAACGAGAAAATTAAAAATTCACACTGAAGGACCTGGAATACGGAAAAAAAAAAAAAAAAAAAAAACAAAACCCTGAAAAACGTGGAAATGAGGAAATCACAAGGTCGGACCCAGAATATGACCAAAAAACCTGAAAAGTGGAATATTAAAAATTCCCACTGAAGGACTCAGAATATGGAAAGAAAACCTAAAAATGAGGAAAATTAAAAACTCTCACTGAAGGACCCAGAATAGGTGAGAAAAACTGAAAAAAGTAGAAAATTAAAAATTCACACTGAAGGACCCCCGAATATGGCGAGAAAACTTGAAAAAATAGAAAATTAAAAACTCACACAGAAGGACCCCAAATATGGCGAGAAAACCTGAAAAAGGTGGATAATGAGAAAATCACACTGTAGGACCCAGAATTACGAAAAAACTTGAAAAACGTGGAAAATGAGAAAATCACACTGCAGGACCAAGAATATGCCAAGAAACCCTGAAAAAGGTGAAAATTAAAAATTCACACTGTAGGACCCAGATTATGGCAAGAAAACCTGAAAAAAGAGGAAAATTAAAAATTCACACTGTATTACCCAGAATATGGCAAGAACTACGGAAAAACGTGGAAAATTAAAAATTCACACTGAAGGACCTGGAATACGGCAAGAAAACTTGAAAAACGTGGAAATGACAAAATCACACTGTAGACCCAGAATATGCCGAAAAAACCTGAAAAACGTAGAAAATTAAAAATTCACACTGAAAGACCCTGAATATGGTGAGAAAACTTAAAAAACGAGGGAAATTAAAAACTCACATTGAAGGACCCAGAATAGGTGAGAAAAACTGAAAAAAGTAGAAAATTAAAAATACACACTGAATGACCCCCGAATATGGCGAGAAATCCTGAAAAACGAGGAAAATTATAAACTCACACTGAAGGACCCAGAATTACGTAAAAACTTGAAAAACGTGGAAAATGAGAAAATCACACTGCAGGACCAAGAAACCCTCAAATACGTAAAAAATAAAAATTCACACTTTCGGACACAGAATATAGCGAGAATCCATGAAAAAAGTTGAAAACTAAAAATTCACACTGTATTACGTAGAATATGGTGAGAAATACTGAAAAACGTGGAAAAATAAAAATTCACATTGAAGGACCTGGAATATGGCGAGAAAACCAGAAAAACAAGTAAAATAAAAACTCACAATGAAGGACACAGAATATGGCAAGAAACACTGAAAAAAGTAGAAAATTAAAAACTCACACTGAAGGACCCCAAATATGGCAAGAAAACCTGAAAAAAGTAGAAAATTAAAAATACACACTGTAGGACCCAGAATATGGCGAGAAACTCTGAAAAAAGTAGAAAATTAAAAACTCACACTGAAGGACCTGAAATATGGCGAGAAAACCTGAAAAAGGTGGATAATGAGAAAATCACACTGTAGGACCCAGAATTACGAAAAAAACTTGAAAAACGTGGAAAATGAGAAAATCACACTGCAGGACCCAGAATATGCCAAGAAACCCTGAAAAAGGTGAAAATTAATAATTCACACTGTATTACCCAGAATATGGCAAGAAACCCTGAAAAAAGTGGAAAATTAAAAATTCACACTGTATTACCCAGAATATGGCAAGAAATACTGAAAAACGTGGAAAATTAATAATTCACACTGAAGGACCTGGAATACGGCAAGAAAACTTGAAAAACGTGGAAATGACAAAATCACACTGTAGACCCAGAATATGCCGAAAAAACCTGAAAAACGTAGAAAATTAAAAATTCACACTGAAAGACCCTGAATATGGCGAGAAAACTTAAAAAACGAGGGAAATTAAAAACTCACATTGAAGGACCCAGAATAGGTGAGAAAAACTGAAAAAAGTAGAAAATTAAAAATACACACTGAATGACCCCCGAATATGGCGAGAAATCCTGAAAAACGAGGAAAATTATAAACTCACACTGAAGGACCCAGAATTACGTAAAAACTTGAAAAACGTGGAAAATGAGAAAATCACACTGCAGGACCCAGAATATGCCAAGAAACCCTGAAATACGTAAAAATTAAAAATTCACACTTTCGGACACAGAATATGGCGAGAATCCATGAAAAAAGTTGAAAACTAAAAATTCACACTGTATTACATAGAATATGGTGAGAAATACTGAAAAACGTGGAAAATTAAAAATTCACATTGAAGGACCTGGAATATGGCGAGAAAACCAGAAAAACAAGTAAAATAAAAACTCACAATGAAGGAACCAGAATATGGCGAGAAACCCTGAAAAAAGTAGAATATTAAAAATACACGCTGTAGGACCCAGAATAGGGCAAGAAACACTGAAAAAAGTAGAAAATTTAAAACTCACACTGAAGGACCCCAAATATGGCAAGAAAACCTGAAAAAAGTAGAAAATTAAAAATACACACTGTAGGACCCAGAATATGGCAAGAAACCCTGAAAAAAGTAGAAAATTAAAAACTCACACTGAAGGACCCGAAATATGGCGAGAAAACCTGAAAAAGGTGGATAATGAGAAAATCACACTGTAGGACCCAGAATTACAAAAAAACTTGAAAAACGTGGAAAATGAGAAAATCACACTGCAGGACCCAGAATATGCCAAGAAACCCTGAAAAAGGTGAAAATTAATAATTCACACTGTAGGACCCAGATTATGGCAAGAAACCCTGAAAAAAGTGGAAAATTAAAAATTCACACTGTATTACCCAGAATATGGCAAGAAATATTGAAAAAAGTGGAAAATTAAAAATTCACACTGAAGAACCTGGAATACGGCAAGAAAACCTGAAAAACGTGGAAACGACAAAATCACACTGTAGACCCAGAATATGACGAAAAAGCCTGAAAAAAAAGTAGAAAATTAAAAATTCACACTGAAGGACCCCGAATATGTCGAGAAATCCTGAAAAACGAGGAAAATTATAAACTCACACTGAAGGACCCATAATTACGTAAAAACTTGAAAAACGTAGAAAATGAGAAAATCACACTGCAGTACCCAGAATATGCCGAGAAACCCTGAAATATGTAAAATTAAAAATTCACACTTTCGGACACAATATATGGCGAGAATCCATGAAAAAATTTGAAAAGTTAAAATTCAAACTGTATTACATAGAATATGGCGAGAAATAATGAAAAACGTGGAAAATTAAAAATTCATATTGTAGGACCAGGAATATGGCGAGAAAACCAGAAAAACAAGTAAAATAAAAACTCACAATGAAGGACCCAGAATATGGCGAGAAACCCTGAAAAAAGTAGAAAATTAAAAATACACGCTGTAGGACCCAGAATATGGCAAGAAACACTGAAAAAAGTAGAAAATTAAAAACTCACACTGAAGGACCCCAAATATGGCGAGAAAAGCTGAAAAAGGTGGAAAATGAGAAAATCATAGTGTAGGACACAGTAATGGGAAAAAATTGAAAAAAGTGGAAAATGAGAAAATCACACAGTAGGACCCAGAATATGCCGAGAAACCCTGAAAAACGTGGAATATTAAAAATATACTCTGTAGGACCCAGAATATGGCAAGAAACACTGAAAAAAGTAGAAACTTAAAAACTCACACTGATGGACCCCGAATATGGGAAGAAAACCTGAGAAAAGTAGAAAATTAAAAACTCACACTGAAGGACCCCAAATATGTCGAGAAAACCTTGAAAAAGGTGGATAATGAGAAAATCACACTGTAGGACCCAGAATTACGAAAAAACTTCAAAAACTTGGAAAATGAGAAAATCACACTGCAGGACCCAGAATATGCAGAGAAACCCTGAAAAGGTGAAAATTTAAAATTCACACTGTCTGACCCAGATTATGGCGAGATACCATGAAAAAAGTGGAAAATTAAAAATTCACACTGTATTACCCAGAATATGGCGAGAAATACTGAAAAACGTGGAAAATTAAAAATTCACACTGAAGGGACCTGTAATATGGCAAGAAAACCTGAAAAAGGTGGAAATGAGAAAATCACACTGTAAGACCCAGAATATGACAAAAAAACCTGAAAAACGTGGAAAAATAAAATTCACACTGAAAGACCCTGAATATGGTGAGAAAACTTGAAAAACGAGGAAATTTAAACTCACATTGAAGGACCCAGAATAGGTGAGAAAAACTGAAAAAAGTAGAAAATTAAATATTCACACTGATGGGATCCCGAATATGGATAGAAACCTTAAAAAAGTAGAAAAGTAAATATTCACACTGAAGGACCCCGAATATGGCGATTAAACCTGAAAAAAATAGAAAATAAAAAACTCACACAGAAGGACCCCAAATATGGCGAGAAAACCTGACAATGTGGAAAATGAAAAATCACATTGTATGACCCAGAATTACATAAAAACTTGAAAAACGTGGAAAACTAGAAAATCACACTGCAGACCCCAGAATATGCCCAGATACCCTGAAAAAACGTGAAAATAAAAAATTCACACGCTCAAACACAGAATATGGCAAGAAACCATGAATAAAGTGGAAAATTAAGAATTCACACTGTATTACCCAGAATATGGCGAGAAATACTGAAAAACGGGGAAATTTTAAAATACACACTGAAGGACCTGGAATACGGCAAGAAAACCTGAAAAACGTGGAAATGAGAAAATCACACTGCAGGACCCAGAATATGACGAAAAAACCTGAAAAACGTGGAATATTAAAAATTCACACTGAATGACCCGGAAAAGGTGAGAAAACCTGAAAAAAGTAGAAAATTAAAAACTCACACAGAAGGAACCCAAATATGGCGAGAAAACCTGAAAAAGGTGGATAATGAGAAAATCACACTGTAGGACCCAGAATTACGAAAAAACTTGAAAAACGTGGAAATTGAGAAAATCACACTGCAGGACCCAGAATATGCCAAGAAACCCTGAAAAAGGTGAAAATTAAAAATTCACACTGTAGGACCCATATTATGGCAAGAAACCTGAAAAAAGTGGAAAATTAAAAATTCACACTGAAGGACCTGGAATACGGCAAGAAAACCTGAAAAACGTGGAAATGACAAAATCACACTCTAGACCCCAGAATATGACGAAAAAACCTGAAAAAAAACGTAGAAAATTAAAAATTCACACTGAAGGACCCCGAATATAGCGAGAAATCCTGAAAAACGAGGAAAATTATAAACTCACACTGAAGGACCCAGAATTACTTAAAAACTTGAAAAACGTGGAAAATGAGAAAATCACACTGCAGGACCCAGAATATGCGAGAAACCCTGAAATATGTAAAAATTAAAAATTCACACTTTCGGACACAGAATATGGCGAGAATCCATGAAAAAAGTTGAAAATTAAAAATTCACACTTATTACATAGAATATGGCAAGAAATACTGAAAAATTTGGAAAATTAAAAATTCACATTGAAAGACCTGGAATATGGCGAGAAAACCAGAAAAACAAGTAAAATAAAAACTCACAATGAAGGACCCAGAATATGGCGAGAAACCCTGAAAAAAGTAGAAAATTAAAAACACGCTGTAAGACCCAGAATATGGCGAGAAACCCTGAAAAAAGTAGAAAATTAAAAGCACACACTGAAGGACCCCAAATATGGCGAGAAAACCTGAAAAAGGTGAATAATGAGAAAATCACACTGTAGGACCCAGAATTACGAAAAAACTTGAAAATCGTGGAAAATGAGAAAATCACACTACAGGACCCAGAATATGCAGAGAAACCCTGAAAAGGTGAAAATTTAAAATTCACACTGACAGACCCAGATTATGGCGAGATACCATGAAAAAATTGGAAAATTAAAAATTCACATTGTATTACCCCAGGAATATGGCGAGAAATAATGAAAAACATGGAAAATTAAAAATTCACACTGAAGGACCTGGAATATGGCAAGAAAACCTGAAAAAGGTGGAAATAAGAAAAATCACACTGTACGTGGAAAATTAAAAATTCACACTGAAACACCCCGAATATGGCGAGAAAACTTGAAAAACGAGGGAAATTAAAAACTCACATTGAAGGACCCAGAATAGGTGAGAAAAATTGAAAAAAGTAGAAAATTAAAAATTCACACTGAAGGACCCCCCGAATATGGCGAGAAATCCTGAAAAACGAGGAAAATTATAAACTCACACTGAAGGACCCAGAATTACCTAAAAACTTGAAAAACGTGGAAAATGAGAAAATCACACTGCAGGACCCAGAATATGCCTAGAAACCCTGAAAAACTTGAAAATTAAATATTCACACTTTAGGACACAGAATATGGCGAGAATCCATGAAAAGTGGAAAATTAAAAATTCACATGTATTACTCAGAATATGGAGAGAAATGCTGAAAAATGTGGAAAATTAAAAATTCACACTGAAGGACCTGGAATACGGCAAGAAAACCTGAAAAACTTGGAAATGAGGAAATTACACTGTAGGACCAAGAATATGACCAAAAAACCTGAAAAACGTGGAATATTAAAAATTCACACTGAAGGACCCGGAATATGGCAAAAAAAACCTGAAAAATGAAGAAAATTAAAAATTCACACTGAAGGACACAGAATAGGTGAGAAAAACTGAAAAAAGTAGAAAATTAAAAATTCACACTGAAGGACCCCGAATATGGAGAGAAAACTTGAAAAAAGTAGAAAATTAAAAACTCACACTGAAGGAACCCAAATATGGTGAGAAAACCTGAAAATGGTGGAAAATGAGAAAATCACACTGTAGGACCCAGAATTACGAAAAAACTTGAAAAACCTGGAAAATGAGAAAATAACACTGTAGGACCCAGAATATGCAGAGAAACCCTGAAAAGGTGAAAATTAAAAATTCACACTTTCGAACCCAGATTATGGATAGAAACCATGAAAAAAGTGGAAAACTAAAAATTCACACTGTATTACCCAGAATATGGCGAGAAATACGGAAAAAACGTGGAAAATTAAAAATTCACACTGAAGGACCTAGAATACGGCAAGAAAACCTGAAAAAGGTAGAAATGAGAAAATCACACTGTAAGACCCAGAATGATGATGAAAAAACCTGAAAAATGTGGAAAATTAAAAATTCACACTGAAAGATCCTGAATATGGCAAGAAAACCTGAAAAACAAGGAAAATTAAAAAACTCACACTGAAGGGACCCAGAATAGGTGAGAAAACCTGAGAAAAGTAAAAATGGAGGTGATGATTGGTTCCTTCCTATGCTGGTTCTTTTGTGCCTCTTTCCTTCCACTATTAGGAAGGTTTGCAATTACATAATGAGGCAGCTCAGCCAAGCACTTAATTTGGAAATAGGGACTAGAGGATAGGATACACCTGAAGACAGACAGCCATTGCTCTGTGTTCTTGATGCTTCAATGGAAGCATCTGGTATTCTGAGTGCAGTGTGATAGGTCCCATTCCAGAGGCATAGGTAAGAACCAGATTCCTGGCACTCTGACAGAAAAGGACCCAGGAGAAGCCCCGAGGGTGGGTGTGGATAGGACATTGCCTGAGCCTCCTTTGGCTCAGATCCGTACCCTTGGATTGGTTGGACCCTCACTAGGATCCCCAACTTAACCCTATGACACCTAGGTTAGTCATTTGAGCTCTAGTTGGATTCCCTTGACTGACCTGTTCGCCCCTATGGCCACCCTAAGTCAGCTCCCAGATCCTGTGCCACCTAGGCTCAGACTTGACACGCTATGTCTGTTAACAACAAAATCAGGGTGCCAGACTCACAGGAGACATTTCTTACATTTAGATTACGTTCAGTTTGGGGGAAACAGAGGACAACACAGATGTCGGTTGAGGCCAATATACAGTTTAGTAAGCAAATACTGATCATATGCGCAAAGACCTGCTACAGTGATGGAAACAGGTTTAACCATGCTCCTGCAGTGCCAGCCATGGCTTTGCTTGTCTGCATTGTATTTCTATGATATGCCAATGGAGCAGGTGTTCACCAAGGATTTGCTCTGGGGATGATTACCCAGTGGTGGTCACAATTAGTAAACTTCTAAGCTAAAGAACAGTTCCCCATCTAGCACAGTCATTAGAGCACGAGGTTATTAATCTCAGGGTCGTTGGTTTGAGCCCAAAGTTGGACGAGATGTTATTTTAGTTGGGTCTCGACTGGAGACAATGCTGGCATTTCCCAGGAGTGCCCCATGGTTGGGGTTCTGCTTTCTGTATCTCTGACATTAGAACTGGAGGTAGGGAGCATTTGGTGGGTTTTTTGCTCTGCTTGAAGCAGCACTGGGTGTACTAAATTGCAGTGGGTGCAAGTGTTACAGACTCTACACTAGTTTTGACATTCTCGAGCAATTGGGGCACTGGGTAGTCTTGGATTAACCTTTTCAGGTAATTTCGAAACTCAGTTATTTTGGTGTTTTCTGAATTCAACCAGAGGATTCCAAGATATCCCTCTTAGAAAGACTAGCTGGAGCTTCTCTTTAAGGCTTGTTGGTCCTACCCCTAGAGGATTCTCGCTTAGGGTCTGAGAGGATCTTCCTAGGTTCAAATCTTGGACCAGTCCTCTTCTTTTGCCAATCAAACCCTGAGGATTAAAAGTCAACCTTGGCTCCTTAGAAGGTATGACAAAACAAATGAAAATGGAAATTCGTAAGTACCCAAAGTGGTATTTTTGGTTGGTTTCTTTGGACCATGTTTTCTGTTTTAGGCAGAGTCTTGTTCCTTTACCTTAGGCTGCTCCTGACAAAGTCAAGGATAGCTGCATTTCTAATCTTCATGCTTTCACTTCTTGTGTGCTGGAAAGATAGGCATGTGTATTAATCTGGTGTTCAGGTTGGAACCCAGGCTTAGGCAAGCAATTAGATGAGCTACAGCATCAGCTCATAACTCAAAATGTCCACCAAGAATTGCTGGCATTATTCAAATTAGCCTGAAGGACACAAATATTGGAAAATGTTGGAATTAAAAAAAAATCAATAGCTGCTCTGGCAAATCAGGGAGAACTGGAGCAGGCCTCTGAGATGCACCAGCTTCTAGTCAGGTCTTTAGTGTATTTGAAATACCCTGAGCTACATGAGAAGAAACACAAATAGCTAAAACAGGATTGTGAGACTAGCTGCAAGAAATGTGGCTGGCAAATAAAAACCGCTTTGAAATTTGCCAGTAGCCCTTAAATGCAAATCTGGTTCCAGATCACTGGCCTTTAATCATCACTAGTTTGCTTGGGTCAAACCCACAGGACCCAAAAAGTAGTCAAGAGCCTGTGACCTCTTCAGATTTGCTGGACTAGCATTTTTCAGGTCCCCTGGTGAGCAGATCTAAGAAAGGAGAGGTGCTGCCAAACCTGGCTAGGGTCTCAGCTTTGCGAATCTGCCTTGGAACTTCCCTTTTTTCCATAATCTCCATAAAAAGGCAAAGGATTTTTACATTTAAGAAGACCTTGCACTTCGGATAGGAAACATACTCCAAGAACCACAGTCAGCCCTCTGGCCTCTGTAGAGTCCTGATTGAGCCTGGGTCTCCCAGCTCAGTGTTTTGAAATCACAAGGTAGATTCCTGTGCAGAGAATGAATAGATGCGAGTAGGAGGAATGAGTCCTTCTAGGGTTCTGTGAGCTAGAAGGCACAGTGTGGACTTAACCGAACAAGCCTCAGATTCTGCCGAATTTTCACCACTGGGTAAACTGCCAGATACCATGAAAAAAGAGAGGGACTCCTCCTAGGAGTTGCTTCGGGCATCTCTCCGGGGTGGGAGGCTTGATTCGAACCCTGATATCTCTGGTGGTCTGGTGTCTACACTTCGAGGCTCCCGGCGAAATCTTCAAGGTCCTGAACAGTGGCCAGGCTTCCAAGGTGGCATTCAGTCCTGCGAATGTACGTGTGGGATGCAGAGAAGGCCCTGATTTCTTCTATCCAGCCTTACAGAATCAGCTGAGCTCTTTCCTTTTTCAGTAGGAGGCTGCCCCAACTTCTCTCTCAGAATCACATTCATGTGCTTAGCTAATAGGCACTAGTAACTGTTAGCTACTTTTAGAAGAGGCAAAAGTAGGTGTTAGCTGAAAGAAGAGGTCATTAATAAGGGAAGAACTAAATACATTTATCTCTTTTGTCCACTGCCCCCACAACCCCGGCCCCCTGGCTGGTTCCCAGGCTGACTTTGAAATCTCCTTAACCTAGCCTCCGAAGTACTGCCCATACAGGAGTTAGTGATATCCATGTCACTGCATGTTTTTAGTAACAACCTCACAAAGGCAAATTTAGTCTATTCGGGTCTACATGGCTGATAATACCCGGGAGAGGGTTTATTTTTGTTTTTTAAATAAAACAAGCTGTGATGGATCAGCTCCTATCAGTGCGAAAGCCTTTTACTTCCCTCGACTAGAGAGGGAGGCAGAAAACAGACTAGGAGATGGATGAGCAGGAAGGCCAAAAGAAGAGAGGTTGCTTGTTTGACAGTGACTGTGGACTGAAATAATGATTGGGGACCTGGGAGGGTCCAGGGAGAATAATAATTTTAGTGAATTAACCCGGTTAATTAATGGGTGATCTTCGGTTTGAATTTCTATTTAAGAATAAGAGCCAGTTCTGTGACTTCTAACATTCTTTCAAGGTGGGAAAAAGACTGCTGTTGGACTATGATTTGGGCTCCAGCAAATTGGTCTGTGATTTAGGGGGCACTCTGAAAGAAAAAAAAAAAAAAAAAAAAACCAGATACTTTGAGTCCAAGAACAGCGATTGTTGGGAGAACCTTCCTGGAATAAGCACACGGAAACAACTGAGAGTGGAAGAGAGATGTCAAAGGTGGACCGAAGCCAAGACAGCTCCTGCAAGTCTTTGTAATTTCATTTTATACTTTAAAACCATAAGGTAGGGTGGACAAGCTAGTGTTTAAGTGCTGACATCAGTCAGCAGGCTGGGAAGGGCACTGGGCCACTGCCTCACCTGGCTCTTTAGGCCTCTCTGGTTCAGGTAGCAAGTGAAGCTGGGCTCTGCAAACAGAGTGCAAGCAACACTTTAGTAAAAAACTAAAGAAATCAATAAATTGACACCAAATAATTGTTTTGGTAAAGCTAGTTTTACTTCACTATATTCTGGGAAATGGACTGGTCACTCACTGTGTCTTTGATAACATATGTCTTGTTAGTGACTCTCCTTTCTTTCCTTTGTCCTTCCATCTTTTTCTATTTCCTTCCACTGTCTCCTCCTTACTCCCATCCTCCCTCCTTCTGTTGCACTGAAGAGTGCAGAGTGGCTATTGGCATGGTTTGTAAAGAATTACCCCTAAGAGTACTACTCCAGGTGTTTTGTTCTGGCTAGAGTTTCAGCTGGCTTTAAACCACAGAGTCATCAACGTGGAGGAGGAAGGGAGAGGAGGTCAAAGGCAGCAATAGAGTCTAAGCTGGAGCCAACAGACTCTGTTCTATTTTCTTAATCGATTGTCTTCTAGACATCATCTTGGCACACAGCTCAAGATGGACTTGATTTCTCTGCCCCTTGCTCTTTCTTTCCCTCTCCACTTCTCCTCCCATTTTCCCAGGCAGGCTTCACATCCAATACACAACCAAGGATGATCTCAACCCCTCCACCCTTTAAAATGTATTAATCATTTCACTTGTTTATATTTCAAGTGTTATCCCCCTCCTGCTCTCCCCTCCCTGAGGCCCAACTTTTCCCCCTCCCAACCCAGCCACTCCCACCTAATCCCTCTAGTATCCCCCTTCTCTGGGGTATCAAGCCTCAACAGGACCAAGTGCCACCCCTCCCACTGACGCCAGACAAGGTAGTTCTCTGCTACATAAGTATTTGTAGTCATGAACCCACCCATGTATACTCCTTTAGTTGGTAGATTACTCCCTGGGAGTTCTGAGGGGTCTGTTTAATTGATACTGTTCTTCGTCCTGTGGGGTTGCCATCCCCTTCAGCTCCTTCAGCCCTTCTCCTAATTTTTCCATTGGGGTCCCCACACTCAGTCCAATAGTTACTGTGAGTTTTTCCATCTGTCTTAGTCAGTTGCTGACAGAGGCTCTCAGAGGATACACAGACATACAAGGCTCCTGTCTGTAAGCACATCTTGGCATCAGCAGTAGTGTTGGGTTTTTGTGTCTGTGGGTAGAATACAGTGCTATAGTCTCTGGATGGCCTTTCCTTCAGTCTCTGCTCCATTTTTGTCCCTAAATTTCCTTTAGACAGAGACAATTTTCGGAATTTTTTTTAAAATGGGTGGGTGTCCCCCATCCCTCAACTGAGTCCCATGTCCATCTTCTGGATGTAGTCCCTTCAGGCTCCATCTCCCCTGTATTTTAGCTGTTGTTATGCCATTGAGTTCTGGGAACCTCTTGAATTCCTGGCATCTGGGAATTTCTAGTGCATCTCCTAGTTCCCCAAACCCCGCTGCTACTTATTCCTATTCATTCTCCTGGCCCTCTAGATGTCTCTCCTGTCTCTTCCCATACCTGACCCTGTCCTTCCTTCTTTCTTCCCCTCCCTTTCTCTCTCCCACCCTGATACCCCCTTCCTCTGCCTGCCATGATTATTTTGTTACCTCTTCTAAGTAGGTTTGAATAACGGACACTTTGGTCTCCCTTCTTGTAAAACTTCATTTTACTTTTAGTTGTCACATGGGTATTCTGAGCTTTTGGGCTAAAATCCACTTATCCGTGAGTACATACCATGCAAGGCCTTTTGGATTTGGGTTACCTCACTCAAGAAAATATTTTCTAGTTCCATCCATGTACCTACAACGTTTATGATGCGATCATTTTTTAATATCTGAGTAGTATTCCATTGTGTAAATGTACCACAGTTTCTGTAACAATTCTTCCATAGAGGGACATCTGGGTTGTTTCCACCTCATGGTTATTAAAAATTAGGGTTCAGTGACACATTGGTGCACGTATCTTTGTTCTCTGTTGAAGCATCTTTAGAGTATATGACAACACACTGGAGCATGTGAAACCACAGTGGAGAATGTGACACCACAGTGGAGCATTGTGACACCACAGTGAAGAAATGTGACACCACAGAGGAGTAGGGTGACAGCACCGTGGAGCACTGTGACAACGAAGAGGAGCATTGTGACACCACAGAGGAGCACAATGACACCACAGTGGAGGAGTGTGACAACAGAGTAGAGCAGTGCAACATCAGAGTGAAACGTGAAAAATTAACCACTGTGACCACTGTGAGAGCACAGTGGACCACTGTGGCATCAGAGTGGAGCATTGTGACATAACAGTTGAGCACTGTGACAGGACAGTGCAGCAGTGTGACAGTGAGGGGAGCACCCTTACATCACTGTGGAGAACTGTGTCAGAAAGGTGGAACACTGTGACACAATAGTGTAGCAGTGTGACACCACAGTGGAGCACTGTGACAGCAAAGTGGAGTACTGTGACCCGAGAGTGGAGCACTGTGACACTACAATGAAGCACTGTGACAGCACAGTGGACCACTGTGACAGCACAGTGGACCACTGTGGCATCAGAGTGGAGCATTGTGACATGACAGTTGAGCACTCTGACACGACAGTGTAGCAGTGTGACAGTGAGGGTAGCACGCTTACATCACTGTGGAGAACTGTGTCAGAAAGGTGGAACACTGTGACACAATAATGTAGCAGTGTGACACCACAGTGGAGCACTGTGACAACACAGAGCAGCACGGTGACAGTAGAGTGGAGCACTGTGACATGACAGTGGAGCACTGTGATACCACAGTTGAGCACTGATAAACCACAGTGAGCACTGTGACACAACAGTGGACCACTGTGATACCACAGTGCAGCACCGTCTCCCCACAGTGAACCACAATGAAACTACAGTGGAGAACTCTGACAACACAGTGGAGCATGTGACACCACAGTGGAGCATTGTGACACCAGAGAGGAGAACTCTGATACCACAGTGGCATACTGTGACACAAAAGTGGAGCATTGTGACAACGAAGTGGAGCACTGTGACACCACAGTGGAACACTGTGAGATCACATTAGAGCAGGGTGACAACAGCGTAGAGAAGTGGGACATCACAGTGGAGCATTGTAAAACCACAGTTGAGCACAGTGACAGAGAAACCCTAAAAAACGTGAAACATAAAAAATAACACTGTAGGAACTGAAATATGGAAAGAAAAAGTGAAAATCATCAAATATGAGAAAATCACACTGTAGACCTTGAATATGGCGATAAACCCTGAAAAAGGTCGAAAATTAAAAACTCACAATGTAGGACCTGGAATATTGTGAGAAAACTTGAAAAACAGTGGAAATTTAAAAACTTACACTCTACGACCAGGTATATGGTGACAAATACTGAAAAATGTGAAAAATGATAAACTCAAACGGTAGGAACAGAAATATGATGAGAAACCCTGAAAAACGTGGAAATTTAAAAACAAACACTGTAGGACCTGGAATATGGCAAGAAACACTGAAAAAAAAAACGTGGAAAATGAGAAACTCATGCTGTAGGAACTGGAATATGGGAAGAAATCCGGAAAAAGGTGGAAAATGAGACAACCACACTGTAGGACCTGGAATGTGTCTAGAAACCCAGAAAGAGGGGAAAATGAGAAAATCATAATGCAGTACCTGGAATATCACAAGAAACCCTGAAAAACGTGAAAAATTAAAAACTTACCCTGTAGGACCTGGAATATGGCAAGAAAACGGAAATTCATTGAAAATGAGAAAATCACACTGTAGGACCTGGAATATGGAGAAAAACCTTGAAAAACGTAGAAATTAAAAACTCACACTGTAGGACCTGGAATATGGCGAGAAAACCTGAAGAACGTGGAAAATAAAAATATAACAGTGTAGGACCAGGGACATGGCAAGAAATTATGGTGGCTCACAACCATCCGTAACGAGATCTGGCTCCCCCTTCTAGAATGTCTGAGGACAGCTACAGTGTACTTACATATAATAAATAAATAAATCTTTATAAAAAAAAGAAAATTAAAAAATAACACTGTAGGACCTGGTATAAGGCTAGAAACACTGAAAAGTGAGAAACTCAAACTATAGGACTTGGAATATGTTGAGAATCCTTGACAAACATGGAAAATTGAAAACTTACACTATAGGACTGGGAATATGGCAAGAAATCCTGAAAATCATGAACAATGAGAAAATCAAACTGTAGAAGCTGGAATATGGCAAGAAACCCTGAAACACGTGGAAAATTAAAAACTCACACTGTAGGTACTGGAATCTGGCAAGAAACTCTAAAAAACATGGAAAATGGAAATTAAAACTGTAGGAACTGGGATATGGTGAAAAACTCTGAAAAATGTGGAAAATTAAAAATTAAACCTGTAGGACATGGAATATGGCGAGAAACCCTGAAAAACGGGGAAAATCAGAAAATGACAATGTAGGACATGGAATATAGTAAGAAAACCTTTAAAAAGTGGAAAATAAAAAAAAATAACAGTGTAGGACCTAAAATATGACAAGAAAAATTCAAAATCCTGAAAAATGAGAAAATCAAACTGTAGGACGTGGAATATGGCAGGAAAACCTGAAAAAAATTGAAAATAAAAAACTCACACCCAATAACCTGCAAATTATGAAAAATGAGAAAATCACACTAGAGGACCTGGAATATGGAGAGAAACACTTAAAGACTTGGAAAATAAGAAACCCAAACTGTAGGATCTGGAATATGCTGAGAAACTCTGAAAAAGGTGGAAAATAAGAAACTCACTCTGTAGGACCTGGAATATGGCAAGAAACCCAGAAAAAGGTGGAAAATGAGAAAATAACACTGCAGGACCTGGTATAAGGCTAGAAACACTGAAAAATGAGAAACTCAAACTATAGGACTTGGAATATGTCGAGAAACCTTGACAAACATGGGAAATTGAAAACTTATACTATAGGACTGGGAATATGGCAAGAAAACCTGAAAAATAACAGAAAATGAGAAAATCACACTTTAGAATCTGGAATATGGCAAGAAACCCTGAAACACGTGGAAAATTAAAAACTCACACTCTAGGACCTGGAATATGGTGAGAAGAACTGAAAAATGTGAAAAATGAGAAACTCAAACTATAAGAACTGGAATATGGAAAGAAAACCTTAAAATTGTGGAAAATGAGAGAATCACACTGTAGGACCTGGAATATGGTGAAAAATCGTGAAAAACGTGGAAAATTAAAAACTCACACTCTAGGACCTGGAATATGGCAAGATTCCCTATAAAACGTGGAAAAGGAGAAACTCAAACTGGAGGACCTTGAATGTGGCAAGAAACCCTGAAAGAGGTGGAAAATGACAAAATCAAACTGCAGGACTTGAAATATGGCAAGAAACCCAGAAAGAGGTGGAAAATGACAAAATCACACTGCAGGACTTAAAATATGGGAGAAAACCTGAAAAAATCGGATAATTAAAAAACATACAAATAATGAAAAATGAGAAAATCAAACTGCAGTACCTAGAATATGGCAAGAAACCCTGAACAATGTGAACAATAAGAAACTCAAATGGTAGGATATGGAATATGGCAAGAAACACAGAAAACCATGGAAAATTGAAAACTCACACTGAAGGACCTGGGATATGGCGAAACCTGAAAATCATGAAAAATGAAAAATCTCACTGTAGGACCTAGAATATGGCAAGAAACACTTAAAAACGTGGAAAATAAGAAATTCAAACTGAAGGACCTGGAATATGGCAAGAAACCCTGGAAAACGTGGAAAATTAAAAACTAACAGTGTAGGAACAGGAATATGGAGAGAAAACCTGAAAAACGTGGAAAATGAGAAACTCACATTGTAGGACATGGTTTATGGCAAGAAAACCTGAAAAAGTTGGACAATTAAAAACTCACACTCTAGGATCTGGAATATGGCAAGAAAACCTGAAAATCATGAAAAATGAGAAAATCACACTGTAGGATATGGAATATGGCAAGAAACAGTGAAAAACATGGAAAATGAGAAATTCAAACTGCAGAACCTGGAATATGCTGAAAAGACCTGAAAAAGGTGGAAAATGAGGAACTCAAACTGCAGGACTTATAATATGGCAAAAACTCTGAAAAACGTTCAAAATGAGAAACTCACACTATAAGACCTGGAATATGAAAAGAAACCCGGAAAAACATGGAAAATAAAAAATTCACACTGTAGGATCTGGAATATGGGAAGAAAACTGAAAATCATGAAAAATGAGAAAATCATACTCTGGGATCTGCAATATGAAGAAATCCATGAAAAACGTGGAAAATTAAAAACTCGCACAGTAGGATATGGAATATGGCAGGAAACCCTGAAAAAGTTGGACATTTAAAAACTCACACTCTAGGACTTGGAATATGACAAGAAACTATGAAAAATGTGGAAAATTAAAATCAAACAGTGAATGACCTGGAATATGGCGAGAAACCCTGAAAAACGTGGAAAATGAGAAACTCACACTCTAGGACCTGGAAAATGGAGAGAAACCCAGAAAAAGTTGGAAAATGAGAAAATCACACTAATGGCCTGGAATGTGTCTAGAAACCCAGAAAGACGGGAAAAAATGAGAAATCATACTGAAGTACCTAGAATACCGCGAGAAACCCGAAAAATATGGAAAATTAAAAACTTACCCTGTAGGACCAAGAATAAGGCAAGAAAACCTGAAAATCGTTGAAAAGGAAAAATCACACTGTAGGACCTGGAATATGGCGAGTAATTATAAAAACATGGATAATTAAAATATCACAGGGAACGCCTGGAATATGGCAAGAAATCCTGAAAAATGTGGAAAATGAGAAAATCACACTGTAGGACCTGGAATATGGTGAGAAAACTTGAATAAGTCGAAAAATGAGAAAATCACACTGTAGAACCTGGAAAATGTTGAGAAACCCTGAAGAAGTCGAAAAATGAGAAAATCATATCTAGTACCTGGAATATGGTGAGAAACCCTGTATAGTCGAATAATGAGCAAATCACACTGTAGGACCTGGAATATGGTGAGAAACCCTGAAAAACTCGAAAAATTAGAAAATCACACTGTAGGACCTGGAATCTGGTGAGAAACCCTGAAAACGTCAAAAAATGAGAAAATCGTACTGTAGTACCTAGAATATGGCGATTAACCATGAAAAATGTCGAAAATTAAAAACTCACACTGAAGGACCTGGAATATGGCACGAAACAGTGAAAATCTTGGAAAATTAAAAACTCACACTGAAGGACCTGGAATAGGGTGAGAAATCCTGAAAAATAGGGAAAATGAGAAAAGAACACTGTAGGACTTGGAATAGGGTGAGAAACCCTGTATAGTCGAATAAAGACAAAATCACACTGTAGTACCTGGAATATGGCGAGAAACCCTGAAAAACATGGATAATTAAAAACTCACACTGATGAACTGGAATATGGCGAGAAATCCTGAAAAATGTGGAAAATGAGAAAATTACACTGTAGGAACTGGAATATGGTGATAAACCTTGAAAAAGTGGAAAAATGAGAAAATCACACTGTAGGACCTGAAATATGGTGACAAACCATGAAAGGATCAAAAAAAGAGAAAATCATACTGTAATACCTAGAATATGGTGATATAAACACTGAAAAATCTCGATTATGGCGAGAAACCATGAAAAAAGTGGAAAATTAAAAATTCACACTGTACTACCCATAATCTGGCGAGAAATACTGAAAAAACGTGTAAACTTAAAAATTCACAAGGAAGGACCTGGAATATGGCAAGAAAACCTAAAAAAGGTGGAAATGAGAAAATCACACTGTAAGAGCCAGATTATGACGAAAAAACCTGAAAAACATGGAAAATTAAAAATTCACACTGAGGGACCCCGAATATGGCAAGAAAACCTGAAAAACGAGGAAAATTAAAAACTCACACTGAAGGACCCAGAATATGACTAGAAAAACTGAAAAACGAGGAAAATTAAAAACTCACACTTAAGGACCCAGAATATGGCGAGAAAAGCCGAAAAAAGTAGAAAATTAAAAATTCTCACTGAAGGACCCGGAATATGGCAAGAAAACCTGAAACAGTTTGAAAATGAGAATAATCACACTGTAGAACCCAGATTACGAAAAAACTTGAAAAACTTCGAATATGAGAAAATCACACTGTAGGACCCAGAATATGCCGAGAAACCCTGAAAAACGTGAAAATTAAAAATTCACACTGTTAGACAGAGAATATAGGAGAAAACATGAAAACAGAGGAAAATTAAAAATTCACACTGTATTACCCAGAATATGGCGAGAAATACAGAAAAACGTGGAAACTTAAAACTTAAGGACGTGGAATATGGCAAGAAAACCTGAAAAACCTGGAAATGAGAAAATCACACTGTAGGACCCAGAATATGGTGAGAAATACTGAAATTCGTGGAAAAATTAAAAATTCACACTGAAGGACCTGGAAAATGGCAAGAAAACCTGAAAAACGTGGAAATGAGAAAATCACACTGTAGGACCCTGAATATGACTAAAAAACCTGAAAAACTTGGAAAATTATAAATTCACAGTAAAGGACCTGGAATATGGCGAGAAATCCTGAAAAATGTGGAAAATGAGAAAATCACACCATAGGACCTAAAATAAGGTGATAAACTTGAAAAAGTCGAAAAATGAGAAAATCACACTGTAGGACCTGAAATATGGTGACAAACCATGAAAGGATCAAAAAATGAGAAAATCATACTGTAATACCTAGAATATGGCGATAAAAACACTGAAAAATCTTGATTATGGAGAGAAACCATGAAAAAAGTGGAAAATTAAAAATTCACACTGTATTACCCATAATATGGTGAGAAATACTGAAAAACGTGGAAACTTAAAAATTCACAATGAAGGACCTGGAATACGGCAAGAAAGCCTGAAAAAGTTGGAAATGAGAAAATCACAGTGTAAGACCCAGATTATGACCAAAAAACCTGAAAAACATGGAAAATTAAAAATTCACACTGAAGGACCCCGAATATGGCGAGAAAACCTGAAAAACGTGGAAAATTAAAAACTCACACTGAAGGACCCAGGATATAACTAGAAAACCTGAGAAACGAGGAAAATTAACAACTCACACTGAAGGACCCAGAATATGGCGAGAAAAGCCGAAAAAAGTAGAAAATTAAAAATTCTCACTGAAGGACCCGGAATATGGCGAGAAAACCTGAAAAAGGTTGAAAATGAGAATAATCACACTGTAGAACCCAGACTACGAAAAAACTTGAAAAACTTCGAAAATGAGAAAATCACACTGTAGGACCCAGAATATGCCGAGAAACTCTGAAAACGTGGAAAATTAAAAATACAAGCTATGGGACCCAGAATATGGCGAGAAAAGCCAAAAAAAGTAGAAAATTACAAACTCACACTGAAGGACCCCAAATATGGCGAGAAAACTTGAAAAAGGTGGAAAATGAGAAAATCACACTGTAGGACCCAAAATTAGGAATAAACTGAAAAACGTGGAAAATGAGAAAATCACACTGCAGGACCCAGAATATGCCGAGAAACCCTGAAAAACGTGAAAATTAAAAATTCACACTGTCAGACAGAGAATATAGGAGAAACATGAAAACAGAGGAAAATTAAAAATTCACACTGTATTACCCAAAATATGGCGAGAAATACAGAAAAATGTGGAAACTTAAAAATTCAAACTGAAGGACCTGGAATATGGCAAGAAAACATGAAAAACGTGGAAATGCGAAAATCACACTGTACGACCCAGAATATGGTTAGAAATACTGAAATTTGTGGAAAAATTAAAATTCACACTGAAGGACCTGGAAAATTGCAAGAAAACCTGAAAAACGTGGAAATGACAAAATCACACTGTAGGACCCAGAATATGCCAAAAAACCCTGAAAACGTGGAAAATGAAAAATACACGCTGTAGGACCCAGAATATGGCAAGAAACCCTGAAAAAAGTAGAAAATTAAAAACTTACACTGAAGGACCCCAAATATGGCAAGAAAACCTGAAAAACGTGGAAAATGAGAAAATCACCCTGTAGGACCCAGAATAAGGAAAAAACTTGAAAAAAGTGAAAAATGATAAAATCACACTGCAGGACCCAGAATATGCCTAGAAACCGTGAAAAACGTGAAATTAAAAATTCACACCTTTGGACAAAGACTATTGCGAGAAACCATGAAAAAAGTGGAAAATTAAAAATTCACACTGAAGGACCTGGAAGATGGCATGAAATCCTGGAAAAAGTGGAAATGAGAAAAATCACACTGTAGGACCCAGAATATGACGAAAAAAACCTGAAAAACGTGGAAAATTAAAAATTCACACTGAAGGACCCAGAATAAGGCCAGAAAACCTGAAAAACGAGGAAAATTCAAAACTCATACTGTAGTACCCAGAATATGGCGAGAAAACCTGAAAAGGGTGGAAAATGAGAAAATCACCCTTTAGGACACAGAAATGAGAAAAAAATTTAAAAAAAGTGGAAAATGAGAAAATCACACTGTAGGACACATAATATGCCGAGAAACCCTGAAAAACGTGGAGAATTAAAAATACACTCTGTAGGACCCAGAACATGGTGAGAAACCCTGAAAGCGTCGAAAATTAAAAACTCACACTGAAGGACCCAGAATATGGCTAGAAAACATTAAAAAGGTGGAATATGAGAAAATCAGACTGTAGGACCCAGAATTACGAACAAACGTGAAAACGTGGAAAATGAGAAATTCACACTGCAGGACCCAGAATTTTTCGGAGAAACCCTGAAAAACGTGAAAATTAAAAATTCAAACTGTCAGATCCAGATTATGGCGAGAAACCATGAAAAAAGTGGAAAATTAAAAATTCACAATGTATTACCCAGAATATGGCGAGAAATACTGAAAAACGTGGAAAATTAAAAATGCACACTGAAGGACCCAGAATATGGCAAAAAACCTTAGAAACATGGAAAATTAAATATTCACACTATAGGACCCAGAATATGGCAAGAAATACAGAAAAAACGTGGAAAATTAAAAATTCACACTGTAGGACCAGAATATGGCAAGAAACCTTGAAAAACATGGAAAATTAAAAATTCACATTGTAGGACCCAGAATATGCCAAGAATACCTGGAAAAGGTGGAAAATGAGAAAATCACACTGTAGGACCGAGAATATTGCAAGAAACCCTGAAATAAGTAGATAATTAAAAACCCACACTGAAGGACCCTATGAGGAGATAACCTGAAAAAGGTGGAAAATGAGAAAATCACACTGTAAGACCCACAATATGAAGAAAAAACTTGAAAAAAGCGGAAAGTTAAAAATTCACTCTGAAGGACCGCAAATATGGCGAGAAAACCTGATAAACGAGGAAAATTAAAAACTCACACTGAAGTACCCAGAATATGGCGAGAAAACCTGAAAAAGGTGGAAAATGAGAATAATCACACTGTAGAACCCAGACTACGAAAAAACTTGAAAAACTTCGAAAATGAGAAAATCACACTGTAGGACCCAGAATATGCCGAGAAACTCTGAAAACGTGGAAAATTAAAAATACAAGCTATGGGACCCAGAATATGGCGAGAAAAGCCAAAAAAAAGTAGAAAATTACAAACTCACACTGAAGGACCCCAAATATGGCGAGAAAACTTGAAAAAGGTGGAAAATGAGAAAATCACACTGTAGGACCCAAAATTAGGAATAAACTTGAAAAACGTGGAAAATGAGAAAATCACACTGCAGGACCCAGAATATGCCGAGAAACCCTGAAAAACGTGAAAATTAAAAATTCACACTGTCAGACAGAGAATATAGGAGAAAACATGAAAACAGAGGAAAATTAAAAATTCACACTGTATTACCCAAAATATGGCGAGAAATACAGAAAAATGTGGAAACTTAAAAATTCAAACTGAAGGACCTGGAATATGGCAAGAAAACATGAAAAACGTGGAAATGCGAAAATCACACTGTACGACCCAGAATATGGTTAGAAATACTGAAATTTGTGGAAAAATTAAAAATTCACACTGAAGGACCTGGAAAATTGCAAGAAAACCTGAAAAACGTGGAAATGACAAAATCACACTGTAGGACCCAGAATATGCCAAAAAACCCTGAAAACGTGGAAAATGAAAAATACACGCTGTAGGACCCAGAATATGGCAAGAAACCCTGAAAAAAGTAGAAAATTAAAAACTTACACTGAAGGACCCCAAATATGGCAAGAAAACCTGAAAAACGTGGAAAATGAGAAAATCACCCTGTAGGACCCAGAATAAGGAAAAAACTTGAAAAAAGTGAAAAATGATAAAATCACACTGCAGGACCCAGAATATGCCTAGAAACCGTGAAAAACGTGAAAATTAAAAATTCACACCTTTGGACAAAGACTATTGCGAGAAACCATGAAAAAAGTGGAAAATTAAAAATTCACACTGAAGGACCTGGAAGATGGCATGAAATCCTGGAAAAAGTGGAAATGAGAAAAATCACACTGTAGGACCCAGAATATGACGAAAAAAACCTGAAAAACGTGGAAAATTAAAAATTCACACTGAAGGACCCAGAATAAGGCCAGAAAACCTGAAAAACGAGGAAAATTCAAAACTCATACTGTAGTACCCAGAATATGGCGAGAAAACCTGAAAAGGGTGGAAAATGAGAAAATCACCCTTTAGGACACAGAAATGAGAAAAAATTTAAAAAAAGTGGAAAATGAGAAAATCACACTGTAGGACACATAATAAGCCGAGAAACCCTGAAAAACGTGGAGAATTAAAAATACACTCTGTAGGACCCAGAACATGGTGAGAAACCCTGAAAGAGTCGAAAATTAAAAACTCACACTGAAGGACCCAGAATATGGCTAGAAAACATTAAAAAGGTGGAATATGAGAAAATCAGACTGTAGGACCCAGAATTACGAACAAACGTGAAAAACGTGGAAAATGAGAAATTCACACTGCAGGACCCAGAATTTTCGGAGAAACCCTGAAAAACGTGAAAATTAAAAATTCAAACTGTCAGATCCAGATTATGGCGAGAAACCATGAAAAAAGTGGAAAATTAAAAATTCACAATGTATTACCCAGAATATGGCGAGAAATACTGAAAAACGTGGAAAATTAAAAATGCACACTGAAGGACCCAGAATATGGCAAAAAACCTTAGAAACATGGAAAATTAAATATTCACACTATAGGACCCAGAATATGGCAAGAAATACAGAAAAAACGTGGAAAATTAAAAATTCACACTGTAGGACCAGAATATGGCAAGAAACCTTGAAAAACATGGAAAATTAAAAATTCACATTGTAGGACCCAGAATATGCCAAGAATACCTGGAAAAGGTGGAAAATGAGAAAATCACACTGTAGGACCGAGAATATTGCAAGAAACCCTGAAATAAGTAGATAATTAAAAACCCACACTGAAGGACCCTATGAGGAGATAACCTGAAAAAGGTGGAAAATGAGAAAATCACACTGTAAGACCCACAATATGAAGAAAAAACTTGAAAAAAGCGGAAAGTTAAAAATTCACTCTGAAGGACCGCAAATATGGCGAGAAAACCTGATAAACGAGGAAAATTAAAAACTCACACTGAAGTACCCAGAATATGGCGAGAAAACCTGAAAAAGGTGGAAAATGAGAATAATCACACTGTAGAACCCAGACTACGAAAAAACTTGAAAAACTTCGAAAATGAGAAAATCACACTGTAGGACCCAGAATATGCCGAGAAACTCTGAAAACGTGGAAAATTAAAAATACAAGCTATGGGACCCAGAATATGGCGAGAAAAGCCAAAAAAAGTAGAAAATTACAAACTCACACTGAAGGACCCCAAATATGGCGAGAAAACTTGAAAAAGGTGGAAAATGAGAAAATCACACTGTAGGACCCAAAATTAGGAATAAACTTGAAAAACGTGGAAAATGAGAAAATCACACTGCAGGACCCAGAATATGCCGAGAAACCCTGAAAAACGTGAAAATTAAAAATTCACACTGTCAGACAGAGAATATAGGAGAAAACATGAAAACAGAGGAAAATTAAAAATTCACACTGTATTACCCAAAATATGGCGAGAAATACAGAAAAATGTGGAAACTTAAAAATTCAAACTGAAGGACCTGGAATATGGCAAGAAAACATGAAAAACGTGGAAATGCGAAAATCACACTGTACGACCCAGAATATGGTTAGAAATACTGAAATTTGTGGAAAAATTAAAAATTCACACTGAAGGACCTGGAAAATTGCAAGAAAACCTGAAAAACGTGGAAATGACAAAATCACACTGTAGGACCCAGAATATGCCAAAAAACCCTGAAAACGTGGAAAATGAAAAATACACGCTGTAGGACCCAGAATATGGCAAGAAACCCTGAAAAAAGTAGAAAATTAAAAACTTACACTGAAGGACCCCAAATATGGCAAGAAAACCTGAAAAACGTGGAAAATGAGAAAATCACCCTGTAGGACCCAGAATAAGGAAAAAACTTGAAAAAAGTGAAAAATGATAAAATCACACTGCAGGACCCAGAATATGCCTAGAAACCGTGAAAAACGTGAAAATTAAAAATTCACACCTTTGGACAAAGACTATTGCGAGAAACCATGAAAAAAGTGGAAAATTAAAAATTCACACTGAAGGACCTGGAAGATGGCATGAAATCCTGGAAAAAGTGGAAATGAGAAAAATCACACTGTAGGACCCAGAATATGACGAAAAAAACCTGAAAAACGTGGAAAATTAAAAATTCACACTGAAGGACCCAGAATAAGGCCAGAAAACCTGAAAAACGAGGAAAATTCAAAACTCATACTGTAGTACCCAGAATATGGCGAGAAAACCTGAAAAGGGTGGAAAATGAGAAAATCACCCTTTAGGACACAGAAATGAGAAAAAAATTTAAAAAAAGTGGAAAATGAGAAAATCACACTGTAGGACACATAATAAGCCGAGAAACCCTGAAAAACGTGGAGAATTAAAAATACACTCTGTAGGACCCAGAACATGGTGAGAAACCCTGAAAGAGTCGAAAATTAAAAACTCACACTGAAGGACCCAGAATATGGCTAGAAAACATTAAAAAGGTGGAATATGAGAAAATCAGACTGTAGGACCCAGAATTACGAACAAACGTGAAAAACGTGGAAAATGAGAAATTCACACTGCAGGACCCAGAATTTTCGGAGAAACCCTGAAAAACGTGAAAATTAAAAATTCAAACTGTCAGATCCAGATTATGGCGAGAAACCATGAAAAAAGTGGAAAATTAAAAATTCACAATGTATTACCCAGAATATGGCGAGAAATACTGAAAAACGTGGAAAATTAAAAATGCACACTGAAGGACCCAGAATATGGCAAAAAACCTTAGAAACATGGAAAATTAAATATTCACACTATAGGACCCAGAATATGGCAAGAAATACAGAAAAAACGTGGAAAATTAAAAATTCACACTGTAGGACCAGAATATGGCAAGAAACCTTGAAAAACATGGAAAATTAAAAATTCACATTGTAGGACCCAGAATATGCCAAGAATACCTGGAAAAGGTGGAAAATGAGAAAATCACACTGTAGGACCGAGAATATTGCAAGAAACCCTGAAATAAGTAGATAATTAAAAACCCACACTGAAGGACCCTATGAGGAGATAACCTGAAAAAGGTGGAAAATGAGAAAATCACACTGTAAGACCCACAATATGAAGAAAAAACTTGAAAAAAGCGGAAAGTTAAAAATTCACTCTGAAGGACCGCAAATATGGCGAGAAAACCTGATAAACGAGGAAAATTAAAAACTCACACTGAAGTACCCAGAATATGGCGAGAAAACCTGAAAAAGGTGGAAAATGAGAAAATCACACTGCAGGACCCAGAATATGCTGAGAAACCCTGAAAAACGTGAAAATTAAAAATTCACACTGTCGGACCCAGATTATGGGGAGAAACCCTGAAAAAAGTAGAATATTAAAAACTCACACTGAAGGACCCCAAATATGGCGAGAAAACCAGAAAAAGGTGGAAAGTGAGAAAATCGCACTGTAGGACCCCGAATTAGGAAAAAACTTGAAAAACGTGGAAAAAGTGAAAAATCACACTGCAGCACCCAGAATATGCCGAGAAACTGTGAAAAACGTGAAAATTAAAAAATCACACGATCGGGTACAGAATATGGACAGAAACCATGAAAAAAGTGGAAACATAAAAATTCACACTATATTACCCAGAATATGGCGAGAAATACTGAAAAACGTGGAAAATTAAAAATTCACATTGAAGGACCTGGAATATGGCAAGAAAACCTGAAAAACGCGGAAATGAGAAAATCTCACTCTGGACCCAGAATATGACAGAAAAACCTGAAAAATGTGGAAAATTAAAAATTCACACTGAGCCCGGCGAGGTGGCGCACGTCTTTAATCCCAGCCTGGTCTACAAAGTGAGTGCCAGGACAGCCAGGGCTACACAGAAAAACCCTGTCTCAAAAAACCAAAAAAAAAAAAAAAAAAAAAAAAAAAAAAAAAACATTCACACTGAAGGACCCAGATTATGACTAGAAAACCTGAAAAACGAGGAAAATTAAAAACTCACACTGAAGGACCCAGAATATGGGGAGAAAACCTGAAAAAAGTAGAAAATTAAAAATTCGCACTGAAGGACCCCAAATATGGGGAGAAAACATGAAAAAGGTTGAAAATGAGAATAATCACACTGTAGAACCCAGATTACGAAAAAACTTGAAAAACTTCGAAAAGGAGAAAATCACACTGTAGGACCCAGAATATGCCGAGAAACTCTGAAAACGTGGAAAATTAAAAATACACGCTGTGGGACCCAGAATATGGCGAGAAAAGCCGAAAAAAGTAGAAAATTACAAACTCACACTGAAGGACCCCAAATATGGCGAGAAAACTTGAAAAAGGTGGAAAATGAGAAAATCACACTGTAGGACCCAAAATTAGGAATAAACTTGAAAAACGTGGAAAATGAGAAAATCACACTGCAGGACCCAGAATATGCCGAGAAACCCTGAAAAACGTGAAAATTAAAAATTCACACTGTCAGACAGAGAATATAGGAGAAAACATGAAAACAGAGGAAAATTAAAAATTCACACTGTATTACCCAGAATATGGCGAGAAATACAGAAAATCGTGGAAACTTAAAAATTCAAACTGAAGGACCTGGAATATGGCAAGAAAACCTGAAAAACGTGGAAATGAGAAAATCACACTGTAGGACCCAGAATATGGTGAGAAATACTGAAATTCGTGGAAAAATTAAAAATTCACACTGAAGGACCTGGAAAATGGCAAGAAAACCTGAAAAAGTTGGAAATGAGAAAATCACACTGTAGGACCATGAATATGACGATAAAACCTGAAAAAATTGGAAAATTATAAATTCACATTAAAGGATCCGAAATATGGCAAGAAAACCTGAAAAATGAGGAAAATTAAAAACTCACACTGAAGTACCCAGAATAGGGTGAGAAAACCTGAAAAAGGTGGAAAATGAGAAAATCAAACTGTAGGACCCAGAATTACAAAAAACTTGAAAAAGGTGGAAAATGAGAAAATCACACTGCAGGATCCAGAATATGCTGAGAAACCCTGAAAAACGTGGAAAATTAAAAATTCACATTGAAGGACCTGGAATATGGCAAGAAAACCTGAAAAACTCGGAAATGAAAAAAATCACACTCTGGACCCAGAATATGACAGAAAAACCTGAAAAATGTGGAAAATTAAAAATTCACACTGAGCCCGGCAAGGTGGCGCACGCCTTTAATCCCAGCACTAGGGAGGCAGAGGCAGGCGGATTTCTGAGTTTGAGGCCAGCCTGGTCTACAAAGTGAGTGCCAGGACTGCCAGGGCTACACAGAAAAACCCTGTCTCGAAAAAACCAAAAAACCAAAAAAAAAAAAAAAAATCACACTGAAGGACCCAGAATATGACTAGAAAAACTGAAAAACGAGGAAAATTAAAAACTCACACTGAAGGACCCAGAATATGGCGAGAAAACCTGATAAAAGTAGAAAATTAAAAATTCTCACTGAAGGACCCGAAATATGGAGAGAAAACCTGAAAAAGGTTGAAAATGAGAATAATCACACTGTAGAACCCAGATTACTAAAAAACTTGAAAAACTTCGAAAAGGAGAAAATCACACTGTAGGACCCAGAATATGCCGAGAAACTCTGTAAACGTGGAAAATTAAAATTACACGCTGTGGGACCCAGAATATGGCGAGAAAAGCTGAAAAAAGTAGAAAAATACAAACTCACACTGAAGGACCCTAATTTGGGGAGAAAATTGAAAAAGGTGGAAAATGAGAAAATCACACTGTAGGACCCAAAGTTACGAATAAACTTGAAAAACGTGGAAAATGAGAAAATCACACTGCAGGACCCAGAATATGCGGAGAAACCCTGAAAAACGTGAAAATTAAAAATTCACACTGTCAGACAGAGAATATAGGAGAAAACATGAAAACAGAGGAAAATTAAAAATTCACACTGTATTACCCAAAATATGGCAAGAAATTCAGAAAAACGTGGAAACATAAAAATTCAAACTGAAAGACCTGGAATATTGCAAAAAAAAACCTGAAAAACGTGGAAATGAGATAATCACACTGTAGGACCCAGAATATGACGAAAGAACATGAAAAAAGTGGAAAATTAAAATTTCACACTGAAGGACCCAGAATATGGCGAGAAAACCTGAAAAAAGGGAAAATTAAAAACTCACACTTAAGAGCCCAGAATATGGCTAGAAACCCGTATAAAGTAGAACATTAAAAATTCACACGGAAGGACCCCGAATATGGGGAGAAAACCTGAAAAAGTTGGAAAATGAGAAAATCACACTGTAGGACCCAGAATTACGAAAAAACTTGAAAAACGTGGAAAATGAGAAAATCACACTGCAGGACCCAGAATGTGCCCAGAACACCTGAAAAACGTGAAAATTAAAAATTCACACTGTTGGACCCAATATATGGCAAGAAACCATGAAAAAAGTGGAAAATGAGAAAATCACACTACAGGACACAGAATATTAAACCCTGAAAAATGTGAAAATTAAAAATCACACTATTGGACCGAATATATGCCAAGAAACCATAAAAAAAGTGGAAAATGAGAAATTCATACTGTATTACCCAGAATATGGCGAGAAATACTGAAAAACGTGGAAATTTCAAAATTCACACTGAGGGACCTGGAATATGGCAAGAAAACCTGAAAAACGTGAAAATGAGAAAATCTCACTGTAGGACCCTGAATATGACGAAAAAACCTGAAAAACGTGGAAAATTAAAAATTCAGAGTGAAGGACCTGGAATATGGCGAGAAATCCTGAAAAACAAGGAAAATTAAAAACTAACACTGAAGGACCCAGAATATGGCGAGAAAACCTGAAAAAAGTAGAAAAGTAAAAATTCGCACTGAAGGACCCAGAATATGGCGAGAAAAAATGATAAAAGTAGAAAATTAAAAATTCAAACTGAAGGACCCGAATATGGCGACAAAACCTGAATAGTTTGAAAATGAGAATAATCACACTGTAGGACCCAGAAATACGAAAAAACTTGTAAAACGTGGAAATTGAGAAAATCACACTACAGGACCCAGAATATGCCGAGAAACCCTGAAAAACGTGAAAATTAAAAATACACAGTGTCAGACCCAGTATATGGCAAGTAACCATGAAAAAATGGAAAATTAGAAAATCGCACTGTATTACCGAGAATATGGCGAGAAATACTGAAAACCTTGGAAAATTCAAAATTCACACTGAAGGACCTGGAATATGGCAAGGAAATTGAAAAACGTGGAAATGAGAAAATCACACTGTAGGAACCTGAATATGATGAAAAAACCTGAAAAACGTGGAAAATTAAAAATTAACACTTGAAGGACCCCGAATATGGCAAGAAAACCTGAAAAAGTTTGAAAATGAGAATAATCACACTGTAGGACCCAAAAATATGAAAAAACTTGAAAAATGTGGAAAATTTGAAAATCACACTGCAGGTCTCAGAATATGCCAAGAAACCCCGAAAAACGTGAAAATTAAAAATTCACAGTGAAGGACCCCAAATATGGCGAGAAAACCTGAAAAAGGTGGAAAATGAGAAAAATCACACTGTAGGACCCAGAATTACGAAAAAAGTTGAAAAACGTGGAAAATGAGAAAATCACACTGCAGGACCCAGAATGTGCCAAGAATACCTGAAAACCGTGAAAATTAAAAATTCACACTGTCGGACCCAATATATGGCAAGAAACCATGAAAAAAGTGGAAAATGAGAAAATCACACTACAGGACACAGAATATTAAACCCTGAAAAACGTGAAAATTAAAAATTCACACTATTGGACCGAAGAATATATGGCAAGAAACCATGAAAAAAGTGGAAAATGAGAAATTCATACTGTATTACCCAGAATATGGCGAGAAATACTGAAAAACGTGTAAATTTCAAAACTCACACTGAGGGACCTGGAATATGGCAAGAAAACCTGAAATACGTGGAAATGAGAAAATCTCACTGTAGGACCCTGAATATGACGAAAAAACCTGGAAAAACGTGGAAAATTAAAAATTCAGAGTGAAGGACCTGGAATATGGCGAGAAATCCTGAAAAACAAGGAAAATTAAAAACTAACACTGAAGGACCCAGAATATGGCGAGAAAACCTGAAAAAAGTAGAAAAGTAAAAATTCGCACTGAAGGACCCCGAATATGGCGAGAAAACCTGAAAAAGTTTGAAAATGAGAATAATCACACTGTAGGACCCAGAAATATAAAAAAACTTGAAAAACTAGGAAAATGAGAAAATCACACTGCAGGACCCAGAGTATGCTGAGAAACCCTGAAAAACATGAAAATTAAAAATTCAAACTGTCGGACCCAGTATATGGCAAGAAACCATGAAAAAAGTGGAAAATGAGAAAATCACACTGAATTACCCAGATTATGGCGAGAAATACTGAAAAACGTGGAAAAATCAAAATTCACACTGAAAGACCTGTAATATGGCAAGAAAACCTGAAAAACGTGGAAATGAGAAAATCACAATGTATTACCCAGAATTGGCGAGAAATACTGAAAAACGTGGAAAATTAAAAATTCACACTGAAGGACCCCAAATATGGCGAGAAAACCTGAAAAAGGTGGAAACTGTGAATAATCTCACTGTAGGACACAGAATTGGGAAAAAACTTGAAAACGTCCTAAATGAGAAAATCACACTGTAGGTCCAGAATATGGAAAGGAAACCTGAAAAAAGTGGAAAATTAAAAATACACTCGGTAGGACACAGAATATGGCGAGAAAGCCTAAAAATAAAATTAGAAAATTAAAAATTCACACTGAAGGACTCCGAATATAGCGAGAAAACCTGGAAAAGGTGGAAAATGAGAAAATCACACTGTAGGACCCAGAATTACGAAAAAACTTGAAAAACGTGGAAATGAGAAAATCACACTTTAGGACCCTGAATATGACGAAAAAACCTGAAAAATAAGGAAAATTAAAATTCACACTGAAGCACCCGGAATATGGCGAAAAACCTGAAAAACAAGGAAAATTAAAACTCACACTGAAGGACCCAGAATATGTCGAGGAAACCTGAAAAAGGTGGAAAAAGATAAAATTACACTGTAAGACCCAGAATTACGAAAAAACTTGAAAAACGTGGAAAATGAGAAAATCACACTGCAGGAACTTGAATATGCCGAGAAACCAAGAAAAACGTGAAAATTAAAAATTCACACTATCGGACCCAGAATATGGCAAGAAACCCTGAAAAAAGTAGAAAATTAAAAACTCACAGTGAAGGACACCAAATATGGGAAGAAAACCTGAAAACGGTGGAAATGAGAAAATCACACTGTAGGACCCTGAATATGATGAAAAAACCTGAAAAACGTGAAAAATGAAAAATTCACACTGAAGGACCCCAAATATGGGGAGAAAACCTATAAAAGGTGAAAAATGAGAATAATCTCACTGTAGCACCCAGAATTGCGAAAAAACTTGAAAAATGTCCTAAATGAGAAAATCACACTGTTGGACCCAGAATATGGCAAGAAAACCTGACAAACGTGGAAAATTAAAAATACACTGGGTAGGACTCAGAATATGGCGAGAAAGCCTGAAAAAATTAGAAAATTAAAAATTCACACCGAAGGACCCAGAATATGGCAAGAAACCTGAAAAAGGTGGAAATTGAGAATAATCACACTGTAGAACCCAGAATTGCGAAAAAACTTGAAAAACGTGGAAAATGAGAAAATCACACTGCAGGACCCAAAATATGCCGAGAAACCCTGAAAAACGTGAAAATTAAAAATTCACACTATGGGACCCAGAATATGGCGAGAAAACCTGAAAAAAAGAAGAAAATTAAAAAGTCACAATGAAGGACCCCAAATATGGCGAGAAAACCTGATAAAAGTGGAAAATGAGAAAATCACACTGTATTACCCAGAATATGGTGAGAAATACTGAAAAACGTGGAAAATTAAAAATTCACACTGAAGGACCGGAATATGGTGAGAAAACCTGAAAAAGGTTGAAAATGAGAAAATAACACTGTAAGACCCAGAAATATGAAAAAAACTTGAAAAACGTGAATAATGAGAAAATCACATTGCAGGACCCAGAATGTGCCGAGAAAACCTGAAAAACGTGAAAATTAAAATTTCACACTATGGGACCCAGAATATGGCGAGAAAACCTGAAAAAAGAAGAAAATTAAAAACTAACAATGAAGGACCCCAAAAATGGCGAGAAAACCTGATAAAAGTGGAAAATGAGAAAATCACACTGTAGGACCCTGAATATGGTGAGAAATACTGAAATTCGTGGAAAAATAAAAAATTCACACTGAAGGACCTGGAAAATGGCAAAAAAACCTGGAAAACGTGGAAATGAGAAAGTCACACTGTAGGACCCTGAATATGACGAAAAAACCTGAAAAACTTGGAAAATTTTAAATTCACAGTGAAGGACCCGGAATATGGCAAGAAAACCTGAAAAACAAGGAAAATTAAAAACTCACACTGAAGGACCCAGTATATGGCCAGAAAACCTGAAAAACAAGGAAAATTAAAAACTCACACTGAAGGACCCAGAATATGGCAAGAAACCCTGAAAAAAGTACAAAATTAAAAACTGACAGTGAAGTATCCCAAATATGGCGAGAAAACCTGAAAAAGGTGGAAAATGAGAAAATCACACTATAGGACCCAGAATTACGAAAAAAACTTGAAAAACATGGAAAATTAGAAAATCACACTGCAGGACCCAGAATATGCCGAGAAACCCTGAAAAATATGAAAATTAAAAATTCACACTATCGCACCCAGAATATGGTGAGAAACCCTGAAAAAAGTAGAAAATTAAAAACTTACAGTGACTGATCCCAAATATGGCAAGAAAATAAGATATAGGTGGAAAATTAGAAAATCACACAATAGGACCAGAATGACTATAAAACTTGAAAAACGTGGAAAATGAAAAAAATCACACTGCAGGACCCAGAATGTGCCAAGAAACCCTGAAAAATGTAAAAATTAAAAATTCACACTGTCGGACCCAATATATGGCAAGAAACCATGAAAAAAGTGGAAAATGAGAAAATCACACTGTATTACCAAGAATATGGTGAGAAATACTGAAATTCGTGGAAAAATTAAAAATTCACAGTGAAGGACCCGGAATATGGCAAGAAAACCTGAAAAACAAGGAAAATAAAAAACTCACACTGAAGGACCCAGAATATGGCGAGAAAACCTGAAAAAGGTAAAAAATGAAAATAATCATACTGTAGGACCCAGAATTGCAAAAAAACTTGAAAAACATCGAAAATTAGAAAATCACACTGTAGGACCCAGAATATGCCGAGAAACCCTGAAAAATTAGAAATGTAAAAACTCATACTGAAGGACCCCAAATATGGCGAGAAAACCTGAAAAAGGTGGAAAATGAGAAAATCACACTGCAGGAACCAGAATATGCCAAGAAACCTTGAAAAAGGTGAAAATTAAAAATTCACATTATCAGTCCCAGAATATGGCGAGAAACCATGAAAAAAGTAGAAAATTAAAAATTCACACTGTAGGACCCAGAATATGAACAAAAAAAAACCAGAAAAACTTGGAAAACAAAATATTCACACTGAAGGACCTGGAATATGGCGAGAAAAACTGAAAATGTGGAATATAAAAAATACACGCTGTAGGACCCAGAACATGGCGAGAAACCCTGAAAAAAGGAGAAAATTAAAAACTCACACTGAAGGAACCCAAAAATGGCGAGAAAACCTGAAAAAAGTGGAAAATGAGAAAATCACACTTTAGGACCCAGAATTAGAAAAAAACTTGAAAAACGTGGAAAATGAGAAAATCACCCTGCAGGACACAAAATATGCCGGGAAACCCTGAAAAACATGAAAATTAAAAATTCACACTGTCTAACACAGAATATGGCGAGAAACCATGAAAAAAGTGGAAAATTAAAAATTCACACTGTATTACCCAGAATATTCTGAGAAATATTGAAAAACGAGGAAAATTAAAAATTCACACTGAAGGACCCAGAATATGACCAAAAAACCAGAAAAACTTGGAAAACAAAATATTCACACTGAAGGACCCGGAATATGGCAAGAAAAACTGAAAATGTGGAATATTAAAAATACACCAGAAATATGGCAATAAAACCTGAAAAACTTGGAAATGAGAAAATCACACTGTAGGATCCAGAATATGACAAGAAAAACCTGAAAAACGTGGAAAATTAAAAACTCACACTGAAGGACCCAGAATATCTCGAAAAAACCTGAAAAAGGTGAAAAATGAGAACATCACACTGTAGGACCCAGAATTGTGAAAAAAGTTGAAAAATGTCGAAAATGAGAAAATCACACTGTAGGACCCAGAATATGACGAAAAAACCTGAAAAACGTGGAAATTAAAAAAAAAAACATGATGTAAGACACAGAATATGTCAAGAAACCCTGAAAAATTAGAAAATTAAAAACTCACACTGAAGGACCCCAAAATGGTGAGAAAACCTGAAAAAAGTAGAAAATTAAAAATTCATACTGAAGGACCCCGCATATGGCGAGAACACCTGAGAAAGTTGGAAAATGATAATAATCACACTGTAGTACCCAGAATTGCAAAAAAAAACTTGAAAATCGTCGAAAATGAGAAAATCAAACTGTAGGACCCAGAATATGCCTAGAAACCCGGAAAACTTGGAAAATTAAAAATACATGCTCTAGGACCCAGAATATAGCCAGAAACCCTGAAAAAAGTAGAAAATTACAAACTCACACAGAAGGACCCCAAATATGGCGAGAAAACGTGAAAAAGGTGGAAAATGAGAAAATCACACTGTAGTACCCAGAATTACAAAAAAACTTGAAACACGAGGAAAATGAGGATATCACACTGCAGCACCCAGAATATTCCGAGAAACCCTGAAAAACGTGAAAATTAAAATTCACAATGTCGGACACACAATATGGCGAGAAACCATGAAAAAAGAGGAAAATTAAAAATTCACACTGTATTACCCAGAATATGGCGAGAAATACTGAAAAACGTGGAAAATAAAATTCACACTGAAGGACGTGGAACATGGCAAGAAAACCTGAAACATGTGGAAATGTGGAAAATTACACTGTAGGACCCAGAATATGACGAAAAAACCTGAAAAACGTGGAAAATTAAAAACTCACACTGAAGGACTCAGAATATGTAGAGAAAACCCGAAAAAGGGGGAAAATGAGAAAATCACACTGTAAGACCCAGAATTGTGAAAAAACTTGAAAAATGTCAAAAATGAGAAAATCACACTGTAGACCCAAAATATGAAGAAAAAACCTGAAAAACGTGGAAAATTAAAATTTTGCCTATTAGCTAAGGGCATGAAAGTCATGCTGAGAGAGAAGTTGGGACAGCCCCCTACTGAAAAAGGAAAGAGCTCAGCGGATTCTGTAAGGCTGGATAGAAGAAATCAGGGCCTTCTCTGCATCCCACAGGTACAGTCGCAGGACTGAATGCCACCTTGGAAGCCTGGCCACTGTTCAGGACCTTGAAGATTTCGCCGGGAGCCTCGAAGTGTAGACACCAGAGCACCAGAGGTATCAGGGTTCGAATCAAGCCTCCCACCCCAGAGAGATGCCCGAAGCAACTCCTTAGAGGAGTCCCTCTCTTCTTTCATGGTATCTGGCAGTTTACCCAGTGGTGAAAATTCGGCAGAATCTGAGGCTTGTTCGGTTAAGTCCACACTGCGCCTTCCAGCTCACAGAACCCTAGAAGGACTCATTCCTCCTACTCCCATCTATTCATTCTCTGAACAGGAATCCACCTTGTGATTTCAAAAAACTGAGCTGGGAGACCCAGGCTCAGTCAGGACTCTACAGAGGCCAGAGGACTGACTGTGGTTCTTGGAGTATGTTTCCTATCCGAAGTGCAAGAACTTCTTAAATGTAAAAATCCTTTGCCTTTTTTCGAGATTATGGAAAAAAGGGAAGTTCCAAGGCAGATTCGCAAAGCTGAGACCCTAGCCAGGTTTGGCAGCACCTCTCCTTTCTTAGATCTGCGCACTGGGGGACCTGAAAAATGCTAGTCCAGCAAATCTGAAGAGGTCACAGGCTCTTGACTACTTTTTGGGTCCTGTGGGTTGGACCCAAGCAAACTAGTGATGCTTAAAGGCCAGTGATCTGGAACCAGATTTGCACTTAAGGGCTACTGGCAAATTTCAAAGTGGTTTTTATTTGCCAGCCACATGTCTTGCAGCTAGTCTCACAATCCTGTTTTAGCTATTTGTGTTTCTTCTCATGTAGCTCAGGGTATGTCAAATACACTAAAGACCTGACTAGAAGCTGGTGCATCTCAGAGGCCTGCTCCAGTTCTCCCTGATTTGCCAGAGCAGCTGGATTGATTTTTTTTAAATTCCAACATTTTCCAATATTTGTATCCTTCAGGCTAATTTGAATAATGCCAGCAATACTTGGTGGACATTTTGAGTTATGAGCTGATGCTCTAGCTCATCTAATTGCTTGCCTAAGCCTGGGTTCCAAACTGAACACCAGATTAATACACATGCCTATCTTTCCAGCACACAAGAACTGAAGGCATGAAGATTAGAAATGCAGCTATCCTTGACTTTGTCAGGAGCAGCCTAAGGTAAAGGAACAAGACTCTGCCTAAAACAGAAAACAAGGTCCAAAGAAACCAACCAAAAATACCACTTTGGGTACTTACGAATTTCCATTTTCATTTGTTTAGTCATACCTTGTAAGGAGCCAAGGTTGACTTTTAATCCTCAGGGTTTGATTGGCAAAAGAAGAGGACTGGTCCAAGTTTTGAACCTAGAAAGATCCTCTCAGACCCTAAGCGAGAATCCTCTAGGGGTAGGACCAACAAGCCTTAAAGAGAAGCTCCAGCTAGTCTTTCTAAGAGGGATATCTTGGAATCCTCCGGTTGAATTCAGTAAAGACCAAAAGAATTGAGTTTCAGATCTACCTGAAAAGGGTAATCCAAGATTACCCAGTGCCCCAATTGCTCGAGAATGTCAAAACTAGTGTAGAGTCTGTAACACTTGCACCCACTGCAATTTAGTACACCCAGTGCTGCTTCAAGCAGAGCAAAAGACCCACCAAATGCTCCCTACCTCCAGTTCTAATGTCAGAGATACAGAAAGCAGAACCCCAACCATGGGGCACTCCTGGGAAGTGCCAGCATTGTCTCCAGTCGAGACACAACTAAAATAACATCTCGTCCAACTTTGGGCTCAAACCAAGGAACCTGAGATTAATAATCTCGTGCTCTAATGACTGTGCTAGATGGGAACTGTTCTTTAGCTTAGAAGTTTACTAATTGTGACCACCACTGGGTAAGCATCCCCAGAGCAAATCCTTGGTGAGCACCTGCTCCATTGGCATATCATAGAAATACAATGCAGACAGGCAAAGCCATGGCTGGCACTGGAGGAGCATGGTTAAACCTGTTTCCATCGCTGTAGCAGGTCTTTGTGCATCTGATCAGTATTTGCTTACTAAACTGTATATTGGCCTCAACCGACATCTGTGTTGTCCTCTGTTTCCCCCAAACTGAACGTAATCTAAATGTAAGAAATGTCTCCTGTGAGTCTGGCACCCTGATTTTGTTGTTAACAGAGATAGTGTGTCAAGTCTGAGCCTAGGTGGCACAGGATCTGGGAGCTGACTTAGGGGGCCATAGGGGCCAACAGGTCAGTCAAGGGAATCCAACTAGAGCTCAAATGACTAACCTAGATGTCAGTAGGGTTAAGTTGGGGATTCTAGTAAGGGTCCAACCAATCCAGGGGTACGGATCTGAGCCAAAGAAGGCTCAGGCAATGTTCTATCCACACCCACCCTCTGGGCTTCTCCTAGGTCCTTTTCTGTCAGAGTGCCAGGAATCTGGTTCTTACCTATGTCTCTGGAATGGGACCTATCACACTGCACACAGAATACCAGATGCTTCCATTGAAGCATCAAGAACACAGAGCAATGGCTGTCTGTCTTAAGGTGAATCCTATCCTCTAGTCCTATTTCCAAATTAAGGGCTTGGCTGAGCTGCCTCATTATGTAATTGCAAACCTTCCTAATAGTGGAAGGAAGAGGCACAAAAAATCTGACACCCTCTTCTGGAGTGTCTGAAGACAGCTACAGTTTACTTATATCTAATAAATACATAAATAAATAAATAAACATTTTTTAAAAAGGATAAAAAAAAGAAAGACCAGGCAGGACTGCCATTTGCATATTCATAGGGGAAACCTGGAGAGAGAGCAGTCTAACCTCAGCAGGTTGCTTCCCTCTGGATGGTAGCTCAGAGTGTAATCCCAGCAAGACAGGCAAATCACTGCTTTCAAGGACTGCCTGGTTCAGGACAGCCAATGCTATGAAGAGAAAGGAGCTATGTAGTTAAAAAAAAAAGCAAGGAAACACTAACCAGGAAAAAGAATAGACAGTGTAGCTTGTGATAGGGTACCAACAAGAGAAAGCCTTCTGTTAACACTTACAAACACAAGAAGCCTTGCACACTTCCGCCCAGGTTATTACCACTGGTTATGACCACAATGCTTGGGCTCTTATGTCTATAGGAAGCACCTGTCTGTGCCTTTAAGTACCATTGAAAGTTCAGGGCTATAATTCATCTATAACAAGCAACAGTGGTAAGAACCTGCAGCCTTTGAAAACAACTCTTTTTTTAAAAAAGCAGGGGACACAACTGAGCTGTAGAGCTCCTCAAGTTCAGCCCTATTACATGATAGGGAAACAGCCTCAGTGTCCAGAGCTGAGGTCTCACAGGCAAACTGCTGCAATTTTTGAGTACCATCTAGAGAGAGAAAAGATATGATGTGGTTGCTTAATTTATGTATTTTATTATTTCTATTTGTTGTTTTGTTTTGTTTTATTTGGTTTTAGATAAGGCCTCAGTCTGTAGCTCTGGATGACCCAGGACTGACTACATGTGTTAATTAGGGTTTCACAGCTGAGAACAGACACCAAGAGCAAGGTAAGACTTAGAAAACCCGACATTCAGGGGTGGCTCAAGCTCTTAATGAGAGCACTCGGGAGGCAGAGGCAGTCAGTTTCTGAGTTTGAGGCCAGCGTGGTGAAAGAAAGACAGACAGATCAGTAAAATAAAAGCCAGAACCTTCTCTGCATTTGTTTTCTTTTGCCTCGAGGTAGGATTTCTCTTGGTTTAGCCCTGGCAGTATGTTCTGGAACTATCAGTGTAGGTTGGGTAGCCTCAAACTCACAGAGGTCCTCTCTGCCTGCCTGCCTTTGCCACCCACACAGCCTGGCAGAAGCCTGAATCTCTTTTTCCCTCTTATTTATATATTTGTTTGTTTGTTTGTTTGTTTGCTTGCTTGCTTGTTTGTTTGTTGTTATTATTACTATTAGTTTTCAATGTAAATGTGTGTGTGTGTGTGTGTGTGTGTGTGTGTGTGTGTGCTGTATCTGCTGCCTATATGACTACATGCCAGAAAAGGGCACCATAACCTAGGACAAGTCACCATGCAACTCCTGAGAATTAATTTAAAAAAAAAGGAAATTCTAATCACATAGAAGGTAGATATCAGCGAGGCTGTCAGAGTGCTTTTCAAGGCTTACTGTAAATAATAAAAATTGTGTGTCTTTTACCAAACAACAGAAGGGAAGGGAGGTGGTGTGCCTGCATGTCTGTTGTCTGCATGTCTATTTCCTTGTTCTGTCACTCGGTTGAACATTGGCACATTGACCTCACCATGCTGAAAGGCGACATGTGGATGGCAGCCATCTTGTCTGCTGACTGACCACCCTTCTCAAGATGGAGGTGGCTGGCCTTCACGAGACCTATTGTTCCAGGTTGCTTCTGTTTCTTCCCCTTCTTTCCCAGCTACTAGTGGAATAGAACTTAACTGAATCCAGTGCAGAAGTGTGAGGAGTCACTGAAAAGCCACCAGCAGCCATGGCCACATGTTTTTCTCTTGCTTTTTGTCTATTACTTCTTTATTATTTTTAGGAGGGAGGGGCGTTCAAGACAGTGTTTCTTTGTGTAGCCCTGGGTGTCTTGGAACTCACTCTGTAGACCAGGATGGCCTGGAATGCAGAAATCTGCCGGCCTCTGCCTGCCAAGTGCTGGGATTAAAGGGGTGCTCCACCACACCCGGCTTCCTTGTTTATTTCTAAGAATCCGTGGGAAATATGATTTCTTTAATCTGTGTACCCTAGACTAACAAACACATGCACACACACAGGGAGTGAGAGAGAAAGATGAGAAGGAATGACATGAATTTTAGGAAAAAGAGATATTAATGTATTAATATTACTTCTATTCATACATATATACAAACATACACAGAATTAGAGTAGAGCTGAGGCAATTGTGGAACACACCTTTAGCCTCAGGCAGATTTCTGCATTCAAGGTCACCCTGGCTTACAGAGGGAGTTCCAAGTCAGCCAGGGCTGCACAGAGAAACCAGTTCTGAGAAAAAAATAATAATTGAAAGAAAGAAAGAAAGAAAGAAAGAAAGAAAGAAAGAAAGAAAGAAAGAAAGAGGATAAAAAGTTTTTAAAAATTAAGAAAAAAAAATTACCAGATTACCATCAAGCACACACAGCAATGGCTGTCTTCAGGTGTATCCTTTCAGCCTCCAAAACAAAAAGCAATGGCTGTCTGTCTTCAGGTGTATCCTATTCTCGAGTCTTATTTCCAACCTAAGAGCTGGGCTGAGCTGCCTCATTATGTAATTGCAAACCTTCCTTGGTTTGTCTTTTCCATTTCTAAGACTAACAGACCTTTTTCTATTTAGAGAATATGCTCATGACTGTCCTTTAGATATAGTAAATATAACTGTTGCTCATAGAACTTGTTTTCTAGGAATTTTAAAAGGTAAATGGCAGAGTTTATTTATAAAAAATATTTTGCATTTATTTATTTGTGTAAGTGATGAAGCTCAGGTCTTCAAACTCGTCAGGAGGTATGATTACCTCCCCTCTCTCTAACCCCCTCTCTCTCCTCTCTCTCAATGATCTATTTTATTTTTAGTGTAAGGGTGTTTTGCATGTGTATGCTGTGACCACAGACTCAAGAACAGAGTATTAGATCTCCTGGAACTGGAGATGGGCCACCATATATATACTGGTAATTGAGCCCAGGTTCTCTGGAAGAGGAGACAATGCTCTTAATTGTTGAGCTCTCTCTGTAGCCCCATCTTTCATTATTTTTTTTGAGTATATGTGAGGCTGTGTTTATATACATCATATGCAGACAATAAGAATGATTTAGATTCTTCAGAATCTGACACCCTCTTCTGGAGTGTCTGTAGATAGCTACAGCATACTTAAATATAATAAATAAATAAATCTTTGAAAAGAAAAGGAAAAGAAAAAAAGAAAGACCAGGCATGCCATATGCATGTTCATAGACGAAACTGGAAGAGACCACAATCTAACCTCAGCAGGGTGCTTCCTTCTGGATGGTAGTTCACAGTTTCATCCCAGCAAGACAGGCAAATCACTTAGTTCAAGGACAGTAAGGTTCAGGACCACCAAGGTTAGGAAGGGAAAGGGGCTATGTAGAGAATACAAAGCGACAAAACAAAAACAAGGAAAAAGAATTGACAGTGTAACTTGGGGTAGGGTACCAACTAGAGAAAGCCTTCTGTTACCACTTACAAACACCAGTAGCCTTGCACCCTTCTGCCCAGGTCCATGTCTACCTTTCTAGGAATTGTTAGGATGCCAGGGGGTGGGGGAATCCAGATTAACTTTTTAATAACAAAGACTTGGCCTTTTATGTCTATAGGAAGCCAGTCTCAGTGCCTTTAACTACCACTGAAAGTTCAGGGCTGTGACTCAACTGTAACAAGCAACAGTGCTAAGATTCTGCAGCCTTTGAAAACAACTTTTTTTTAAAGTGGGGGACACAACTCAGCAGTAAAACCCCTCAGGTTCAGCCATAATACTTGTTAGGAAAACAGTCTCAATGTCCAGAGCTGAGGTCTCATGGGTGAACTGCTTCAAACTCTGAGCATCATCTAAAGAAAGAAAAGATATCATGTGGTTGCTTAATTTATTTATTTTATTGTTTCTATTTTTTGTTTTGTTTTGTTTTGTTTTAGATAATGCCTCAACTGTAGCTATGGCTGACCTAGGACTGACTACATCTCTTAATTAGGGTTTCACAGCTGAGAAACAGACACCATACCAATGTAAGACTTAGAAAACCCAACAGTCAGTGGTGGCTGGAGCTCTTAATGAGAGCACTCTGGAGGCAGAGGCAGTCAGTTTCTGAGTTCGAGGCCATCCTGGTTAAAAACAGGGTCAGGAAGGCAGGGCTAGGCTAGGCAGGGAAGGGCTGGGCTAGGCAGGGATATGCAGGAAAGGGCTAGGCTAGGCAGAGCTTGGCAAGGCAGGGCTAGGCAGGGCTTGGCAAGGCAGGGCTAGGCAGGGATGGCAAGGCAGGGCTAGGGAGGGCTGGGCTAGGCTGGGCTAGGCAGGGCTAGGCTAGGCTAGGCAAGAAGGGCCATATTCTGGGTCCCATAGTGTGAATTTTTAAATTTCACGATTTTCAGGGTTTCTCGGAATATTCTGGGTTCTGCAGTATGATTTTCTCATTTTCCAAGTTTTCAAGTTTTTTCATTATTCTGGGTCCTTCAATGTGAGTTTTCTCATTTTCCACCTTTTTCAGGTATTCTCACCATAATTGGGGTCCTTCAGTGTGAGTTTTTAATTTTCTACTTTTATCATGGTTTCTTGCCATATTCTGTGTCCTACAGAGTGT
>NW_028227282.1:6579094-6642808 GCF_978045245.1 Mus caroli
AACCTGAAAAAGGTGGATAATGAGAAAATCACACTGTAGGACCCAGAATTACGAAAAAACTTGAAAAACGTGGAAAATGAGAAAATCACACTGCAGGACCAAGAATATGCCAAGAAACCCTGAAAAAGGTGAAAATTAAAAATTCACACTGTAGGACCCAGATTATGGCAAGAAAACCTGAAAAAAGAGGAAAATTAAAAATTCACACTGTATTACCCAGAATATGGCAAGAAATACGGAAAAACGTGGAAAATTAAAAATTCACACTGAAGGACCTGGAATACGGCAAGAAAACTTGAAAAACGTGGAAATGACAAAATCACACTGTAGACCCAGAATATGCCGAAAAAACCTGAAAAACGTAGAAAATTAAAAATTCACACTGAAAGACCCTGAATATGGTGAGAAAACTTTAAAAACGAGGGAAATTAAAAACTCACATTGAAGGACCCAGAATAGGTGAGAAAAACTGAAAAAAGTAGAAAATTAAAAATACACACTGAATGACCCCCGAATATGGCGAGAAATCCTGAAAAACGAGGAAAATTATAAACTCACACTGAAGGACCCAGAATTACGTAAAAACTTGAAAAACGTGGAAAATGAGAAAATCACACTGCAGGACCCAGAATATGCCAAGAAACCCTCAAATACGTAAAAATTAAAAATTCACACTTTCGGACACAGAATATAGCGAGAATCCATGAAAAAAGTTGAAAACTAAAAATTCACACTGTATTACGTAGAATATGGTGAGAAATACTGAAAAACGTGGAAAAATAAAAATTCACATTGAAGGACCTGGAATATGGCGAGAAAACCAGAAAAACAAGTAAAATAAAAACTCACAATGAAGGACACAGAATATGGCAAGAAAAACTGAAAAAAGTAGAAAATTAAAAACTCACACTGAAGGACCCCAAATATGGCAAGAAAACCTGAAAAAAGTAGAAAATTAAAAATACACACTGTAGGACCCAGAATATGGCGAGAAACTCTGAAAAAAGTAGAAAATTAAAAACTCACACTGAAGGACCTGAAATATGGCGAGAAAACCTGAAAAAGGTGGATAATGAGAAAATCACACTGTAGGACCCAGAATTACGAAAAAAACTTGAAAAACGTGGAAAATGAGAAAATCACACTGCAGGACCCAGAATATGCCAAGAAACCCTGAAAAAGGTGAAAATTAATAATTCACACTGTATTACCCAGAATATGGCAAGAAACCCTGAAAAAAGTGGAAAATTAAAAATTCACACTGTATTACCCAGAATATGGCAAGAAATACTGAAAAACGTGGAAAATTAATAATTCACACTGAAGGACCTGGAATACGGCAAGAAAACTTGAAAAACGTGGAAATGACAAAATCACACTGTAGACCCAGAATATGCCGAAAAAACCTGAAAAACGTAGAAAATTAAAAATTCACACTGAAAGACCCTGAATATGGCGAGAAAACTTAAAAAACGAGGGAAATTAAAAACTCACATTGAAGGACCCAGAATAGGTAAGAAAAACTGAAAAAAGTAGAAAATTAAAAATACACACTGAATGACCCCCGAATATGGCGAGAAATCCTGAAAAACGAGGAAAATTATAAACTCACACTGAAGGACCCAGAATTACGTAAAAACTTGAAAAACGTGGAAAATGAGAAAATCACACTGCAGGACCCAGAATATGCCAAGAAACCCTGAAATACGTAAAAATTAAAAATTCACACTTTCGGACACAGAATATGGCGAGAATCCATGAAAAAAGTTGAAAACTAAAAATTCACACTGTATTACATAGAATATGGTGAGAAATACTGAAAAACGTGGAAAATTAAAAATTCACATTGAAGGACCTGGAATATGGCGAGAAAACCAGAAAAACAAGTAAAATAAAAACTCACAATGAAGGACCCAGAATATGGCGAGAAACCCTGAAAAAAGTAGAATATTAAAAATACACGCTGTAGGACCCAGAATAGGGCAAGAAACACTGAAAAAAGTAGAAAATTTAAAACTCACACTGAAGGACCCCAAATATGGCAAGAAAACCTGAAAAAAGTAGAAAATTAAAAATACACACTGTAGGACCCAGAATATGGCAAGAAACCCTGAAAAAAGTAGAAAATTAAAAACTCACACTGAAGGACCCGAAATATGGCGAGAAAACCTGAAAAAGGTGGATAATGAGAAAATCACACTGTAGGACCCAGAATTACAAAAAAACTTGAAAAACGTGGAAAATGAGAAAATCACACTGCAGGACCCAGAATATGCCAAGAAACCCTGAAAAAGGTGAAAATTAATAATTCACACTGTAGGACCCAGATTATGGCAAGAAACCCTGAAAAAAGTGGAAAATTAAAAATTCACACTGTATTACCCAGAATATGGCAAGAAATATTGAAAAAAGTGGAAAATTAAAAATTCACACTGAAGAACCTGGAATACGGCAAGAAAACCTGAAAAACGTGGAAACGACAAAATCACACTGTAGACCCAGAATATGACGAAAAAGCCTGAAAAAAAAGTAGAAAATTAAAAATTCACACTGAAGGACCCCGAATATGTCGAGAAATCCTGAAAAACGAGGAAAATTATAAACTCACACTGAAGGACCCAGAATTACGTAAAAACTTGAAAAACGTAGAAAATGAGAAAATCACACTGCAGTACCCAGAATATGCCGAGAAACCCTGAAATATGTAAAAATTAAAAATTCACACTTTCGGACACAATATATGGCGAGAATCCATGAAAAAATTTGAAAAGTTAAAATTCACACTGTATTACATAGAATATGGCGAGAAATAATGAAAAACGTGGAAAATTAAAAATTCATATTGTAGGACCAGGAATATGGCGAGAAAACCAGAAAACAAGTAAAATAAAAACTCACAATGAAGGACCCAGAATATGGCGAGAAACCCTGAAAAAGTAGAAAATTAAAAATACACGCTGTAGGACCCAGAATATGGCAAGAAACACTGAAAAAAGTAGAAAATTAAAAACTCACACTGAAGGACCCCAAATATGGCGAGAAAAGCTGAAAAAGGTGGAAAATGAGAAAATCATAGTGTAGGACACAGTAATGGGAAAAAATTGAAAAAAGTGGAAAATGAGAAAATCACACAGTAGGACCCAGAATATGCCGAGAAACCCTGAAAAACGTGGAATATTAAAAATATACTCTGTAGGACCCAGAATATGGCAAGAAACACTGAAAAAAGTAGAAACTTAAAAACTCACACTGATGGACCCCGAATATGGGAAGAAAACCTGAAAAAAGTAGAAAATTAAAAACTCACACTGAAGGACCCCAAATATGTCGAGAAAACCTGAAAAGGTGGATAATGAGAAAATCACACTGTAGGACCCAGAATTACGAAAAAACTTCAAAAACTTGGAAAATGAGAAAATCACACTGCAGGACCCAGAATATGCAGAGAAACCCTGAAAAGGTGAAAATTTAAAATTCACACTGTCTGACCCAGATTATGGCGAGATACCATGAAAAAAGTGGAAAATTAAAAATTCACACTGTATTACCCAGAATATGGCGAGAAATACTGAAAAACGTGGAAAATTAAAAATTCACACTGAAGGACCTGTAATATGGCAAGAAAACCTGAAAAAGGTGGAAATGAGAAAATCACACTGTAAGACCCAGAATATGACAAAAAAACCTGAAAAACGTGGAAAAATAAAATTCACACTGAAAGACCCTGAATATGGTGAGAAAACTTGAAAAACGAGGGAAATTTAAACTCACATTGAAGGACCCAGAATAGGTGAGAAAAACTGAAAAAAGTAGAAAATTAAATATTCACACTGATGGATCCCCGAATATGGATAGAAACCTTAAAAAAGTAGAAAAGTAAATATTCACACTGAAGGACCCCGAATATGGCGATTAAACCTGAAAAAAATAGAAAATAAAAAACTCACACAGAAGGACCCCAAATATGGCGAGAAAACCTGACAATGTGGAAAATGAAAAATCACATTGTATGACCCAGAATTACATAAAAACTTGAAAAACGTGGAAAACTAGAAAATCACACTGCAGGACCCAGAATATGCCCAGATACCCTGAAAAACGTGAAAATAAAAATTCACACGCTCAAACACAGAATATGGCAAGAAACCATGAATAAAGTGGAAAATTAAGAATTCACACTGTATTATCCAGAATATGGCGAGAAATACTGAAAAACGGGGAAATTTTAAAATACACACTGAAGGACCTGGAATACGGCAAGAAAACCTGAAAAACGTGGAAATGAGAAAATCACACTGCAGGACCCAGAATATGACGAAAAAACCTGAAAAACGTGGAATATTAAAAATTCACACTGAATGACCCGGAAAAGGTGAGAAAACCTGAAAAAAGTAGAAAATTAAAAACTCACACAGAAGGAACCCAAATATGGCGAGAAAACCTGAAAAAGGTGGATAATGAGAAAATCACACTGTAGGACCCAGAATTACGAAAAAACTTGAAAAACGTGGAAATTGAGAAAATCACACTGCAGGACCCAGAATATGCCAAGAAACCCTGAAAAAGGTGAAAATTAAAAATTCACACTGTAGGACCCATATTATGGCAAGAAACCTGAAAAAAGTGGAAAATTAAAAATTCTCACTGTATTACCCAGAATATGGCAAGAAATACTGAAAAACGTGGAAAATTAAAAATTCACACTGAAGGACCTGGAATACGGCAAGAAAACCTGAAAAACGTGGAAATGACAAAATCACACTCTAGACCCAGAATATGACGAAAAAACCTGAAAAAAAACGTAGAAAATTAAAAATTCACACTGAAGGACCCCGAATATAGCGAGAAATCCTGAAAAACGAGGAAAATTATAAACTCACACTGAAGGACCCAGAATTACTTAAAAACTTGAAAAACGTGGAAAATGAGAAAATCACACTGCAGGACCCAGAATATGCCGAGAAACCCTGAAATATGTAAAAATTAAAAATTCACACTTTCGGACACAGAATATGGCGAGAAACCATGAAAAAAGTTGAAAATTAAAAATTCACACTTATTACATAGAATTTGGCAAGAAATACTGAAAAATTTGGAAAATTAAAAATTCACATTGAAAGACCTGGAATATGGCGAGAAAACCAGAAAAACAAGTAAAATAAAAACTCACAATGAAGGACCCAGAATATGGCGAGAAACCCTGAAAAAAGTAGAAAATTAAAAACACGCTGTAAGACCCAGAATATGGCGAGAAACCCTGAAAAAAGTAGAAAATTAAAAGCACACACTGAAGGACCCCAAATATGGCGAGAAAACCTGAAAAAGGTGAATAATGAGAAAATCACACTGTAGGACCCAGAATTACGAAAAAACTTGAAAATCGTGGAAAATGAGAAAATCACACTACAGGACCCAGAATATGCAGAGAAACCCTGAAAAGGTGAAAATTTAAAATTCACACTGACAGACCCAGATTATGGCGAGATACCATGAAAAAATTGGAAAATTAAAAATTCACATTGTATTACCCAGAATATGGCAAGAAATAATGAAAAACATGGAAAATTAAAAATTCACACTGAAGGACCTGGAATATGGCAAGAAAACCTGAAAAAGGTGGAAATAAGAAAATCACACTGTACGTGGAAAATTAAAAATTCACACTGAAACACCCCGAATATGGCGAGAAAACTTGAAAAACGAGGGAAATTAAAAACTCACATTGAAGGACCCAGAATAGGTGAGAAAAATTGAAAAAAGTAGAAAATTAAAAATTCACACTGAAGGACCCCCGAATATGGCGAGAAATCCTGAAAAACGAGGAAAATTATAAACTCACACTGAAGGACCCAGAATTACCTAAAAACTTGAAAAACGTGGAAAATGAGAAAATCACACTGCAGGACCCAGAATATGCCTAGAAACCCTGAAAAACTTGAAAATTAAATATTCACACTTTAGGACACAGAATATGGCGAGAATCCATGAAAAGTGGAAAATTAAAAATTCACATGTATTACTCAGAATATGGAGAGAAATGCTGAAATATGTGGAAAATTAAAAATTCACACTGAAGGACCTGGAATACGGCAAGAAAACCTGAAAAACTTGGAAATGAGGAAATTACACTGTAGGACCAAGAATATGACCAAAAAACCTGAAAAACGTGGAATATTAAAAATTCACACTGAAGGACCCGGAATATGGCAAAAAAAACCTGAAAAATGAAGAAAATTAAAAATTCACACTGAAGGACACAGAATAGGTGAGAAAAACTGAAAAAAGTAGAAAATTAAAAATTCACACTGAAGGACCCCGAATATGGAGAGAAAACTTGAAAAAAGTAGAAAATTAAAAACTCACACTGAAGGAACCCAAATATGGTGAGAAAACCTGAAAATGGTGGAAAATGAGAAAATCACACTGTAGGACCCAGAATTACGAAAAAACTTGAAAAACCTGGAAAATGAGAAAATAACACTGTAGGACCCAGAATATGCAGAGAAACCCTGAAAAGGTGAAAATTAAAAATTCACACTTTCGAACCCAGATTATGGATAGAAACCATGAAAAAAGTGGAAAACTAAAAATTCACACTGTATTACCCAGAATATGGCGAGAAATACTGAAAAACGTGGAAAATTAAAAATTCACACTGAAGGACCTAGAATACGGCAAGAAAACCTGAAAAAAGGTAGAAATGAGAAAATCACACTGTAAGACCCAGAATATGATGAAAAAACCTGAAAAATGTGGAAAATTAAAAATTCACACTGAAAGATCCTGAATATGGCGAGAAAACCTGAAAAACAAGGAAAATTAAAAACTCACACTGAAGGACCCAGAATAGGTGAGAAAACCTGAGAAAAGTAAAAATGGAGGTGATGATTGGTTCCTTCCTATGCTGGTTCTTTTGTGCCTCTTCCTTCCACTATTAGGAAGGTTTGCAATTACATAATGAGGCAGCTCAGCCAAGCACTTAATTTGGAAATAGGACTAGAGGATAGGATACACCTGAAGACAGACAGCCATTGCTCTGTGTTCTTGATGCTTCAATGGAAGCATCTGGTATTCTGAGTGCAGTGTGATAGGTCCCATTCCAGAGGCATAGGTAAGAACCAGATTCCTGGCACTCTGACAGAAAAGGACCCAGGAGAAGCCCCGAGGGTGGGTGTGGATAGGACATTGCCTGAGCCTCCTTTGGCTCAGATCCGTACCCTTGGATTGGTTGGACCCTCACTAGGATCCCCAACTTAACCCTATGACACCTAGGTTAGTCATTTGAGCTCTAGTTGGATTCCCTTGACTGACCTGTTCGCCCCTATGGCCACCCTAAGTCAGCTCCCAGATCCTGTGCCACCTAGGCTCAGACTTGACACGCTATGTCTGTTAACAACAAAATCAGGGTGCCAGACTCACAGGAGACATTTCTTACATTTAGATTACGTTCAGTTTGGGGGAAACAGAGGACAACACAGATGTCGGTTGAGGCCAATATACAGTTTAGTAAGCAAATAATGATCATATGTGCAAAGACCTGCTACAGTGATGGAAACAGGTTTAACCATGCTCCTGCAGTGCCAGCCATGGCTTTGCTTGTCTGCATTGTATTTCTATGATATGCCAATGGAGCAGGTGCTCACCAAGGATTTGCTCTGGGGATGCTTACCCAGTGGTGGTCACAATTAGTAAACTTCTAAGCTAAAGAACAGTTCCCCATCTAGCACAGTCATTAGAGCACGAGGTTATTAATCTCAGGGTCGTTGGTTTGAGCCCAAAGTTGGACGAGATGTTATTTTAGTTGGGTCTCGACTGGAGACAATGCTGGCATTTCCCAGGAGTGCCCCATGGTTGGGGTTCTGCTTTCTGTATCTCTGACATTAGAACTAGAGGTAGGGAGCATTTGGTGGCTCTTTTGCTCTGCTTGAAGCAGCACTGGGTGTACTAAATTGCAGTGGGTGCAAGTGTTACAGACTCTACACTAGTTTTGACATTCTCGAGCAATTGGGGCACTGGGTAGTCTTGGATTAACCTTTTCAGGTAATTTCGAAACTCAGTTATTTTGGTGTTTTCTGAATTCAACCAGAGGATTCCAAGAAATCCCTCTTAGAAAGACTAGCTGGAGCTTCTCTTTAAGGCTTGTTGGTCCTACCCCTAGAGGATTCTCGCTTAGGGTCTGAGAGGATCTTCCTAGGTTCAAATCTTGGACCAGTCCTCTTCTTTTGCCAATCAAACCCTGAGGATTAAAAGTCAACCTTGGCTCCTTAGAAGGTATGACAAAACAAATGAAAATGGAAATTCGTAAGTACCCAAAGTGGTATTTTTGGTTGGTTTCTTTGGACCATGTTTTCTGTTTTAGGCAGAGTCTTGTTCCTTTACCTTAGGCTGCTCCTGACAAAGTCAAGGATAGCTGCATTTCTAATCTTCATGCTTTCACTTCTTGTGTGCTGGAAAGATAGGCATGTGTATTAATCTGGTGTTCAGGTTGGAACCCAGGCTTAGGCAAGCAATTAGATGAGCTACAGCATCAGCTCATAACTCAAAATGTCCACCAAGAATTGCTGGCATTATTCAAATTAGCCTGAAGGACACAAATATTGGAAAATGTTGGAATTAAAAAAAAATCAATAGCTGCTCTGGCAAATCAGGGAGAACTGGAGCAGGCCTCTGAGATGCACCAGCTTCTAGTCAGGTCTTTAGTGTATTTGAAATACCCTGAGCTACATGAGAAGAAACACAAATAGCTAAAACAGGATTGTGAGACTAGCTGCAAGAAATGTGGCTGGCAAATAAAAACCGCTTTGAAATTTGCCAGTAGCCCTTAAATGCAAATCTGGTTCCAGATCACTGGCCTTTAATCATCACTAGTTTGCTTGGGTCCAACCCACAGGACCCAAAAAGTAGTCAAGAGCCTGTGACCTCTTCAGATTTGCTGGACTAGCATTTTTCAGGTCCCCTGGTGAGCAGATCTAAGAAAGGAGAGGTGCTGCCAAACCTGGCTAGGGTCTCAGCTTTGCGAATCTGCCTTGGAACTTCCCTTTTTTCCATAATCTCCATAAAAAGGCAAAGGATTTTTACATTTAAGAAGACCTTGCACTTCGGATAGGAAACATACTCCAAGAACCACAGTCAGCCCTCTGGCCTCTCTAGAGTCCTGATTGAGCCTGGGTCTCCCAGCTCAGTGTTTTGAAATCACAAGCTAGATTCCTGTGCAGAGAATGAATAGATGCGAGTAGGAGGAATGAGTCCTTCTAGGGTTCTGTGAGCTGGAAGGCACAGTGTGGACTTAACCGAACAAGCCTCAGATTCTGCCGAATTTTCACCACTGGGTAAACTGCCAGAGACCATGAAAAAAGAGAGGGACTCCTCCTAGGAGTTGCTTCGGGCATCTCTCCGGGGTGGGAGGCTTGATTCGAACCCTGATATCTCTGGTGGTCTGGTGTCTACACTTCGAGGCTCCCGGCGAAATCTTCAAGGTCCTGAACAGTGGCCAGGCTTCCAAGGTGGCATTCAGTCCTGCGAATGTACGTGTGGGATGCAGAGAAGGCCCTGATTTCTTCTATCCAGCCTTACAGAATCAGCTGAGCTCTTTCCTTTTTCAGTAGGAGGCTGCCCCAACTTCTCTCTCAGAATCACATTCATGTGCTTAGCTAATAGGCACTAGTAACTGTTAGCTACTTTTAGAAGAGGCAAAAGTAGGTGTTAGCTGAAAGAAGAGGTCATTAATAAGGGAAGAACTAAATACATTTATCTCTTTTGTCCACTGCCCCCACAACCCCGGCCCCCTGGCTGGTTCCCAGGCTGACTTTGAAATCTCCTTAACCTAGTCTCCGAAGTACTGCCCATACAGGAGTTAGTGATATCCATGTCACTTCATGTTTTTAGTAACAACCTCACAAAGGCAAATTTAGTCTATTCGGGTCTACATGGCTGATAAAACCCGGGAGAGGGTTTATTTTTGTTTTTTAAATAAAACAAGCTGTGATGGATCAGCTCCTATCAGTGCGAAAGCCTTTTACTTCCCTCGACTAGAGAGGGAGGCAGAAAACAGACTAGGAGATGGATGAGCAGGAAGGCCAAAAAATAGAGGTTGCTTGTTTGACAGTGACTGTGGACTGAAATAATGATTGGGGACCTGGGAGGGTCCAGGGAGAATAATAATTTTAGTGAATTAACCCGGTTAATTAATGGGTGATCTTCGGTGTGAATTTCTATTTAAGAATAAGAGCCAGTTCTGTGACTTCTAACATTCTTTCAAGGTGGGAAAAAGACTGCTGTTGGACTATGATTTGGGCTCCAGCAAATTGGTCTGTGATTTAGGGAGCACTCTGAAAGAAAGAAAAAAAAACAGATACTTTGAGTCCAAGAACAGCGATTGTTGGGAGAACCTTCCTGGAATAAGCACACGGAAACAACTGAGAGTGGAAGAGAGATGTCAAAGGTGGACCGAAGCCAAGACAGCTCCTGCAAGTCTTTGTAATTTCATTTTATACTTTAAAACCATAAGGTAGGGTGGACAAGCTAGTGTTTAAGTGCTGACATCAGTCAGCAGGCTGGGAAGGGCACTGGGCCACTGCCTCACCTGGCTCTTTAGGCCTCTCTGGTTCAGGTAGCAAGTGAAGCTGGGCTCTGCAAACAGAGTGCAAGCAACACTTTAGTAAAAAACTAAAGAAATCAATAAATTGACACCAAATAATTGTTTTGGTAAAGCTAGTTTTACTTCACTATATTCTGGGAAATGGACTGGTCACTCACTGTGTCTTTGATAACATATGTCTTGTTAGTGACTCTCCTTTCTTTCCTTTGTCCTTCCATCTTTTTCTATTTCCTTCCACTGTCTCCTCCTTACTCCCATCCTCCCTCCTTCTGTTGCACTGAAGAGTGCAGAGTGGCTATTGGCATGGTTTGTAAAGAATTACCCCTAAGAGTACTACTCCAGGTGTTTTGTTCTGGCTAGAGTTTCAGCTGGCTTTAAACCACAGAGTCATCAACGTGGAGGAGGAAGGGAGAGGAGGTCAAAGGCAGCAATAGAGTCTAAGCTGGAGCCAACAGACTCTGTTCTATTTTCTTAATCGATTGTCTTCTAGACATCATCTTGGCACACAGCTCAAGATGGACTTGATTTCTCTGCCCCTTGCTCTTTCTTTCCCTCTCCACTTCTCCTCCCATTTTCCCAGGCAGGCTTCACATCCAATACACAACCAAGGATGATCTCAACCCCTCCACCCTTTAAAATGTATTAATCATTTCACTTGTTTATATTTCAAGTGTTATCCCCCTCCTGCTCTCCCCTCCCTGAGGCCCAACTTTTCCCCCTCCCAACCCAGCCACTCCCACCTAATCCCTCTAGTATCCCCCTTCTCTGGGGTATCAAGCCTCAACAGGACCAAGTGCCACCCCTCCCACTGACGCCAGACAAGGTAGTTCTCTGCTACATAAGTATTTGTAGTCATGAACCCACCCATGTATACTCCTTTAGTTGGTAGATTACTCCCTGGGAGTTCTGAGGGGTCTGTTTAATTGATACTGTTCTTCGTCCTGTGGGGTTGCCATCCCCTTCAGCTCCTTCAGCCCTTCTCCTAATTTTTCCATTGGGGTCCCCACACTCAGTCCAATAGTTACTGTGAGTTTTTCCATCTGTCTTAGTCAGTTGCTGACAGAGGCTCTCAGAGGATACACAGACATACAAGGCTCCTGTCTGTAAGCACATCTTGGCATCAGCAGTAGTGTTGGGTTTTTGTGTCTGTGGGTAGAATACAGTGCTATAGTCTCTGGATGGCCTTTCCTTCAGTCTCTGCTCCATTTTTGTCCCTAAATTTCCTTTAGACAGAGACAATTTTCGGAATTTTTTTTAAAATGGGTGGGTGTCCCCATCCCTCAACTGAGTCCCATGTCCATCTTCTGGATGTAGTCCCTTCAGGCTCCATCTCCCCTGTATTTTAGCTGTTGTTATGCCATTGAGTTCTGGGAACCTCTTGAATTCCTGGCATCTGGGAATTTCTAGTGCATCTCCTAGTTCCCCAAACCCCGCTGCTACTTATTCCTATTCATTCTCCTGGCCCTCTAGATGTCTCTCCTGTCTCTTCCCATACCTGACCCTGTCCTTCCTTCTTTCTTCCCCTCCCTTTCTCTCTCCCACCCTGATACCCCCTTCCTCTGCCTGCCATGATTATTTTGTTACCTCTTCTAAGTAGGTTTGAATAACGGACACTTTGGTCTCCCTTCTTGTAAAACTTCATTTTACTTTTAGTTGTCACATGGGTATTCTGAGCTTTTGGGCTAAAATCCACTTATCCGTGAGTACATACCATGCAAGGCCTTTTGGATTTGGGTTACCTCACTCAAGAAAATATTTTCTAGTTCCATCCATGTGCCTACAACGTTTATGATGCGATCATTTTTTAATATCTGAGTAGTATTCCATTGTGTAAATGTACCACAGTTTCTGTAACAATTCTTCCATAGAGGGACATCTGGGTTGTTTCCACCTCATGGTTATTAAAAATTAGGGTTCAGTGACACATTGGTGCACGTATCTTTGTTCTCTGTTGAAGCATCTTTAGAGTATATGACAACACACCGGAGCATGTGAAACCACAGTGGAGAATGTGACACCACAGTGGAGCATTGTGACACCACAGTGAAGAAATGTGACACCACAGAGGAGTAGGGTGACAGCACCGTGGAGCACTGTGACAACGAAGAGGAGCATTGTGACACCACAGAGGAGCACAATGACACCACAGTGGAGGAGTGTGACAACAGAGTAGAGCAGTGCAACATCAGAGTGAAACGTGAAAAATTAACCACTGTGACCACTGTGAGAGCACAGTGGACCACTGTGGCATCAGAGTGGAGCATTGTGACATAACAGTTGAGCACTGTGACAGGACAGTGCAGCAGTGTGACAGTGAGGGGAGCACCCTTACATCACTGTGGAGAACTGTGTCAGAAAGGTGGAACACTGTGACACAATAGTGTAGCAGTGTGACACCACAGTGGAGCACTGTGACAGCAAAGTGGAGTACTGTGACCCGAGAGTGGAGCACTGTGACACTACAATGAAGCACTGTGACAGCACAGTGGACCACTGTGACAGCACAGTGGACCACTGTGGCATCAGAGTGGAGCATTGTGACATGACAGTTGAGCACTCTGACACGACAGTGTAGCAGTGTGACAGTGAGGGTAGCACGCTTACATCACTGTGGAGAACTGTGTCAGAAAGGTGGAACACTGTGACACAATAATGTAGCAGTGTGACACCACAGTGGAGCACTGTGACAACACAGAGCAGCACGGTGACAGTAGAGTGGAGCACTGTGACATGACAGTGGAGCACTGTGATACCACAGTAGAGCACTGATAAACCACAGTGAGCACTGTGACACAACAGTGGACCACTGTGATACCACAGTGCAGCACCGTCTCCCCACAGTGAACCACAATGAAACTACAGTGGAGAACTCTGACAACACAGTGGAGCATGTGACACCACAGTGGAGCATTGTGACACCAGAGAGGAGAACTCTGATACCACAGTGGCATACTGTGACACAAAAGTGGAGCATTGTGACAACGAAGTGGAGCACTGTGACACCACAGTGGAACACTGTGAGATCACATTAGAGCAGGGTGACAACAGCGTAGAGAAGTGGGACATCACAGTGGAGCATTGTAAAACCACAGTTGAGCACAGTGACAGAGAAACCCTAAAAAACGTGAAACATAAAAAATAACACTGTAGGAACTGAAATATGGAAAGAAAAAGTGAAAATCATCAAATATGAGAAAATCACACTGTAGACCTTGAATATGGCGATAAACCCTGAAAAAGGTCGAAAATTAAAAACTCACAATGTAGGACCTGGAATATTGTGAGAAAACTTGAAAAACAGTGGAAATTTAAAAACTTACACTCTACGACCAGGTATATGGTGACAAATACTGAAAAATGTGAAAAATGATAAACTCAAACGGTAGGAACAGAAATATGATGAGAAACCCTGAAAAACGTGGAAATTTAAAAACAAACACTGTAGGACCTGGAATATGGCAAGAAACACTGAAAAAAAAAACGTGGAAAATGAGAAACTCATGCTGTAGGAACTGGAATATGGGAAGAAATCCGGAAAAAGGTGGAAAATGAGACAACCACACTGTAGGACCTGGAATGTGTCTAGAAACCCAGAAAGAGGGGAAAATGAGAAAATCATAATGCAGTACCTGGAATATCACAAGAAACCCTGAAAAACGTGAAAAATTAAAAACTTACCCTGTAGGACCTGGAATATGGCAAGAAAACGGAAATTCATTGAAAATGAGAAAATCACACTGTAGGACCTGGAATATGGAGAAAAACCTTGAAAAACGTAGAAATTAAAAACTCACACTGTAGGACCTGGAATATGGTGAGAAAACCTGAAGAACGTGGAAAATAAAAATATAACAGTGTAGGACCAGGGACATGGCAAGAAATTATGGTGGCTCACAACCATCCGTAACGAGATCTGGCTCCCCCTTCTAGAATGTCTGAGGACAGCTACAGTGTACTTACATATAATAAATAAATAAATCTTTATAAAAAAAAGAAAATTAAAAAATAACACTGTAGGACCTGGTATAAGGCTAGAAACACTGAAAAGTGAGAAACTCAAACTATAGGACTTGGAATATGTTGAGAATCCTTGACAAACATGGAAAATTGAAAACTTACACTATAGGACTGGGAATATGGCAAGAAATCCTGAAAATCATGAACAATGAAAAAATCAAACTGTAGAAGCTGGAATATGGCAAGAAACCCTGAAACACGTGGAAAATTAAAAACTCACACTGTAGGTACTGGAATCTGGCAAGAAACTCTAAAAAACATGGAAAATGGAAATTAAAACTGTAGGAACTGGGATATGGTGAAAAACTCTGAAAAATGTGGAAAATTAAAAATTAAACCTGTAGGACATGGAATATGGCGAGAAACCCTGAAAAACGGGGAAAATCAGAAAATGACAATGTAGCACATGGAATATAGTAAGAAAACCTTTAAAAAGTGGAAAATAAAAAAAAATAACAGTGTAGGACCTAAAATATGACAAGAAAAATTCAAAATCCTGAAAAATGAGAAAATCAAACTGTAGGACGTGGAATATGGCAGGAAAACCTGAAAAAATTGAAAATAAAAAACTCACACCCAATAACCTGCAAATTATGAAAAATGAGAAAATCACACTAGAGGACCTGGAATATGGAGAGAAACACTTAAAGACTTGGAAAATAAGAAACCCAAACTGTAGGATCTGGAATATGCTGAGAAACTCTGAAAAACGTGGAAAATTAAAAACTCACACGGTTGGGACTGGAATATGTTGAGAAAACCTGAAAAAGGTGGAAAATAAGAAACTCACTCTGTAGGACCTGGAATATGGCAAGAAACCCAGAAAAAGGTGGAAAATGAGAAAATAACACTGCAGGACCTGGTATAAGGCTAGAAACACTGAAAAATGAGAAACTCAAACTATAGGACTTGGAATATGTCGAGAAACCTTGACAAACATGGGAAATTGAAAACTTATACTATAGGACTGGGAATATGGCAAGAAAACCTGAAAAATCACAGAAAATGAGAAAATCACACTTTAGAATCTGGAATATGGCAAGAAACCCTGAAACACGTGGAAAATTAAAAACTCACACTCTAGGACCTGGAATATGGTGAGAAGAACTGAAAAATGTGAAAAATGAGAAACTCAAACTATAAGAACTGGAATATGGAAAGAAAACCTTAAAATTGTGGAAAATGAGAGAATCACACTGTAGGACCTGGAATATGGTGAAAAATCGTGAAAAACGTGGAAAATTAAAAACTCACATTCTAGGACCTGGAATATGGCAAGATTCCCTATAAAACGTGGAAAAGGAGAAACTCAAACTGGAGGACCTTGAATGTGGCAAGAAACCCTGAAAGAGGTGGAAAATGACAAAATCAAACTGCAGGACTTGAAATATGGCAAGAAACCCAGAAAGAGGTGGAAAATGACAAAATCACACTGCAGGACTCAAAATATGGGAGAAACCTGAAAAAATCGGATAATTAAAAAACATACAAATAATGAAAAATGAGAAAATCAAACTGCAGTACCTAGAATATGGCAAGAAACCCTGAACAATGTGAACAATAAGAAACTCAAATGGTAGGATATGGAATATGGCAAGAAACACAGAAAACCATGGAAAATTGAAAACTCACACTGAAGGACCTGGGATATGGCGAAACCTGAAAATCATGAAAAATGAAAAATCTCACTGTAGGACCTAGAATATGGCAAGAAACACTTAAAAACGTGGAAAATAAGAAATTCAAACTGAAGGACCTGGAATATGGCAAGAAACCCTGGAAAACGTGGAAAATTAAAAACTAACAGTGTAGGAACAGGAATATGGAGAGAAAACCTGAAAAACGTGGAAAATGAGAAACTCACATTGTAGGACATGGTTTATGGCAAGAAAACCTGAAAAAGTTGGACAATTAAAAACTCACACTCTAGGATCTGGAATATGGCAAGAAAACCTGAAAATCATGAAAAATGAGAAAATCACACTGTAGGATATGGAATATGGCAAGAAACAGTGAAAAACATGGAAAATGAGAAATTCAAACTGCAGAACCTGGAATATGCTGAAAAGACCTGAAAAAGGTGGAAAATGAGGAACTCAAACTGCAGGACTTATAATATGGCAAAAACTCTGAAAAACGTTCAAAATGAGAAACTCACACTATAAGACCTGGAATATGAAAAGAAACCCGGAAAAACATGGAAAATAAAAAATTCACACTGTAGGATCTGGAATATGGGAAGAAAACTGAAAATCATGAAAAATGAGAAAATCATACTCTGGGATCTGCAATATGAAGAAATCCATGAAAAACGTGGAAAATTAAAAACTCGCACAGTAGGATATGGAATATGGCAGGAAACCCTGAAAAAGTTGGACATTTAAAAACTCACACTCTAGGACTTGGAATATGACAAGAAACTATGAAAAATGTGGAAAATTAAAATCAAACAGTGAATGACCTGGAATATGGCGAGAAACCCTGAAAAACGTGGAAAATGAGAAACTCACACTCTAGGACCTGGAAAATGGAGAGAAACCCAGAAAAAGTTGGAAAATGAGAAAATCACACTAATGGCCTGGAATGTGTCTAGAAACCCAGAAAGACGGGAAAAAATGAGAAATCATACTGAAGTACCTAGAATACCGCGAGAAACCCGAAAAATATGGAAAATTAAAAACTTACCCTGTAGGACCAAGAATAAGGCAAGAAAACCTGAAAATCGTTGAAAAGGAAAAATCACACTGTAGGACCTGGAATATGGCGAGTAATTATAAAAACATGGATAATTAAAATATCACAGGGAACGCCTGGAATATGGCAAGAAATCCTGAAAAATGTGGAAAATGAGAAAATCACACTGTAGGACCTGGAATATGGTGAGAAAACTTGAATAAGTCGAAAAATGAGAAAATCACACTGTAGAACCTGGAAAATGTTGAGAAACCCTGAAGAAGTCGAAAAATGAGAAAATCATATCTAGTACCTGGAATATGGTGAGAAACCCTGTATAGTCGAATAATGAGCAAATCACACTGTAGGACCTGGAATATGGTGAGAAACCCTGAAAAACTCGAAAAATTAGAAAATCACACTGTAGGACCTGGAATCTGGTGAGAAACCCTGAAAACGTCAAAAAATGAGAAAATCGTACTGTAGTACCTAGAATATGGCGATTAACCATGAAAAATGTCGAAAATTAAAAACTCACACTGAAGGACCTGGAATATGGCACGAAACAGTGAAAATCTTGGAAAATTAAAAACTCACACTGAAGGACCTGGAATAGGGTGAGAAATCCTGAAAAATAGGGAAAATGAGAAAAGAACACTGTAGGACTTGGAATAGGGTGAGAAACCCTGTATAGTCGAATAAAGACAAAATCACACTGTAGTACCTGGAATATGGCGAGAAACCCTGAAAAACATGGATAATTAAAAACTCACACTGATGAACTGGAATATGGCGAGAAATCCTGAAAAATGTGGAAAATGAGAAAATTACACTGTAGGAACTGGAATATGGTGATAAACCTTGAAAAAGTGGAAAAATGAGAAAATCACACTGTAGGACCTGAAATATGGTGACAAACCATGAAAGAATCAAAAAAGAGAAAATCATACTGTAATACCTAGAATATGGTGATATAAACACTGAAAAATCTCGATTATGGCGAGAAACCATGAAAAAAGTGGAAAATTAAAAATTCACACTGTACTACCCATAATCTGGCGAGAAATACTGAAAAAACGTGTAAACTTAAAAATTCACAATGAAGGACCTGGAATATGGCAAGAAAACCTAAAAAAGGTGGAAATGAGAAAATCACACTGTAAGAGCCAGATTATGACGAAAAAACCTGAAAAACATGGAAAATTAAAAATTCACACTGAGGGACCCCGAATATGGCAAGAAAACCTGAAAAACGAGGAAAATTAAAAACTCACACTGAAGGACCCAGAATATGACTAGAAAAACTGAAAAACGAGGAAAATTATAAACTCACACTTAAGGACCCAGAATATGGCGAGAAAAGCCGAAAAAAGTAGAAAATTAAAAATTCTCACTGAAGGACCCGGAATATGGCAAGAAAACCTGAAACAGTTTGAAAATGAGAATAATCACACTGTAGAACCCAGATTACGAAAAAACTTGAAAAACTTCGAATATGAGAAAATCACACTGTAGGACCCAGAATATGCCGAGAAACCCTGAAAAACGTGAAAATTAAAAATTCACACTGTTAGACAGAGAATATAGGAGAAAACATGAAAACAGAGGAAAATTAAAAATTCACACTGTATTACCCAGAATATGGCGAGAAATACAGAAAAACGTGGAAACTTAAAACTTAAGGACGTGGAATATGGCAAGAAAACCTGAAAAACCTGGAAATGAGAAAATCACACTGTAGGACCCAGAATATGGTGAGAAATACTGAAATTCGTGGAAAAATTAAAAATTCACACTGAAGGACCTGGAAAATGGCAAGAAAACCTGAAAAACGTGGAAATGAGAAAATCACACTGTAGGACCCTGAATATGACGAAAAAACCTGAAAAACTTGGAAAATTATAAATTCACAGTAAAGGACCTGGAATATGGCGAGAAATCCTGAAAAATGTGGAAAATGAGAAAATCACACCATAGGACCTAAAATAAGGTGATAAAACTTGAAAAAGTCGAAAAATGAGAAAATCACACTGTAGGACCTGAAATATGGTGACAAACCATGAAAGGATCGAAAAATGAGAAAATCATACTGTAATACCTAGAATATGGCGATAAAAACACTGAAAAATCTTGATTATGGAGAGAAACCATGAAAAAAGTGGAAAATTAAAAATTCACACTGTATTACCCATAATATGGTGAGAAATACTGAAAAACGTGGAAACTTAAAAATTCACAATGAAGGACCTGGAATACGGCAAGAAAGCCTGAAAAAGTTGGAAATGAGAAAATCACAGTGTAAGACCCAGATTATGACCAAAAAACCTGAAAAACATGGAAAATTAAAAATTCACACTGAAGGACCCCGAATATGGCGAGAAAACCTGAAAAACGTGGAAAATTAAAAACTCACACTGAAGGACCCAGGATATAACTAGAAAACCTGAAAAACGAGGAAAATTAACAACTCACACTGAAGGACCCAGAATATGGCGAGAAAAGCCGAAAAAAGTAGAAAATTAAAAATTCTCACTGAAGGACCCGGAATATGGCGAGAAAACCTGAAAAAGGTTGAAAATGAGAATAATCACACTGTAGAACCCAGACTACGAAAAAACTTGAAAAACTTCGAAAATGAGAAAATCACACTGTAGGACCCAGAATATGCCGAGAAACTCTGAAAACGTGGAAAATTAAAAATACAAGCTATGGGACCCAGAATATGGCGAGAAAAGCCAAAAAAAGTAGAAAATTACAAACTCACACTGAAGGACCCCAAATATGGCGAGAAAACTTGAAAAAGGTGGAAAATGAGAAAATCACACTGTAGGACCCAAAATTAGGAATAAACTTGAAAAACGTGGAAAATGAGAAAATCACACTGCAGGACCCAGAATATGCCGAGAAACCCTGAAAAACGTGAAAATTAAAAATTCACACTGTCAGACAGAGAATATAGGAGAAAACATGAAAACAGAGGAAAATTAAAAATTCACACTGTATTACCCAAAATATGGCGAGAAATACAGAAAAATGTGGAAACTTAAAAATTCAAACTGAAGGACCTGGAATATGGCAAGAAAACATGAAAAACGTGGAAATGCGAAAATCACACTGTACGACCCAGAATATGGTTAGAAATACTGAAATTTGTGGAAAAATTAAAAATTCACACTGAAGGACCTGGAAAATTGCAAGAAAACCTGAAAAACGTGGAAATGACAAAATCACACTGTAGGACCCAGAATATGCCAAAAAACCCTGAAAACGTGGAAAATGAAAAATACACGCTGTAGGACCCAGAATATGGCAAGAAACCCTGAAAAAAGTAGAAAATTAAAAACTTACACTGAAGGACCCCAAATATGGCAAGAAAACCTGAAAAACGTGGAAAATGAGAAAATCACCCTGTAGGACCCAGAATAAGAAAAAAACTTGAAAAAAGTGAAAAATGATAAAATCACACTGCAGGACCCAGAATATGCCTAGAAACCGTGAAAAACGTGAAAATTAAAAATTCACACCTTTGGACAAAGACTATTGCGAGAAACCATGAAAAAAAGTGGAAAATTAAAAATTCACACTGAAGGACCTGGAAGATGGCATGAAATCCTGGAAAAAGTGGAAATGAGAAAAATCACACTGTAGGACCCAGAATATGACGAAAAAAACCTGAAAAACGTGGAAAATTAAAAATTCACACTGAAGGACCCAGAATAAGGCCAGAAAACCTGAAAAACGAGGAAAATTCAAAACTCATACTGTAGTACCCAGAATATGGCGAGAAAACCTGAAAAGGGTGGAAAATGAGAAAATCACCCTTTAGGACACAGAAATGAGAAAAAAATTTTAAAAAAGTGGAAAATGAGAAAATCACACTGTAGGACACATAATATGCCGAGAAACCCTGAAAAACGTGGAGAATTAAAAATACACTCTGTAGGACCCAGAACATGGTGAGAAACCCTGAAAGAGTCGAAAATTAAAAACTCACACTGAAGGACCCAGAATATGGCTAGAAAACATTAAAAAGGTGGAATATGAGAAAATCAGACTGTAGGACCCAGAATTACGAACAAACGTGAAAAACGTGGAAAATGAGAAATTCACACTGCAGGACCCAGAATTTTCGGAGAAACCCTGAAAAACGTGAAAATTAAAAATTCAAACTGTCAGATCCAGATTATGGCGAGAAACCATGAAAAAAGTGGAAAATTAAAAATTCACAATGTATTACCCAGAATATGGCGAGAAATACTGAAAAACGTGGAAAATTAAAAATGCACACTGAAGGACCCAGAATATGGCAAAAAACCTTAGAAACATGGAAAATTAAATATTCACACTATAGGACCCAGAATATGGCAAGAAATACAGAAAAAACGTGGAAAATTAAAAATTCACACTGTAGGACCAGAATATGGCAAGAAACCTTGAAAAACATGGAAAATTAAAAATTCACATTGTAGGACCCAGAATATGCCAAGAATACCTGGAAAAGGTGGAAAATGAGAAAATCACACTGTAGGACCGAGAATATTGCAAGAAACCCTGAAATAAGTAGATAATTAAAAACCCACACTGAAGGACCCTATGAGGAGATAACCTGAAAAAGGTGGAAAATGAGAAAATCACACTGTAAGACCCACAATATGAAGAAAAAACTTGAAAAAAGCGGAAAGTTAAAAATTCACTCTGAAGGACCGCAAATATGGCGAGAAAACCTGATAAACGAGGAAAATTAAAAACTCACACTGAAGTACCCAGAATATGGCGAGAAAACCTGAAAAAGGTGGAAAATGAGAAAATCACACTGCAGGACCCAGAATATGCTGAGAAACCCTGAAAAACGTGAAAATTAAAAATTCACACTGTCGGACCCAGATTATGGCGAGAAACCCTGAAAAAAGTAGAATATTAAAAACTCACACTGAAGGACCCCAAATATGGCGAGAAAACCAGAAAAAGGTGGAAAGTGAGAAAATCGCACTGTAGGACCCCGAATTAGGAAAAAACTTGAAAAACGTGGAAAAAGTGAAAAATCACACTGCAGCACCCAGAATATGCCGAGAAACTGTGAAAAACGTGAAAATTAAAAAATCACACGATCGGGTACAGAATATGGACAGAAACCATGAAAAAAGTGGAAACATAAAAATTCACACTATATTACCCAGAATATGGCGAGAAATACTGAAAAACGTGGAAAATTAAAAATTCACATTGAAGGACCTGGAATATGGCAAGAAAACCTGAAAAACGCGGAAATGAGAAAATCTCACTCTGGACCCAGAATATGACAGAAAAACCTGAAAAATGTGGAAAATTAAAAATTCACACTGAGCCCGGCGAGGTGGCGCACGTCTTTAATCCCAGCCTGGTCTACAAAGTGAGTGCCAGGACAGCCAGGGCTACACAGAAAAACCCTGTCTCAAAAAACCAAAAAAAAAAAAAAAAAAACATTCACACTGAAGGACCCAGATTATGACTAGAAAACCTGAAAAACGAGGAAAATTAAAAACTCACACTGAAGGACCCAGAATATGGGGAGAAAACCTGAAAAAAGTAGAAAATTAAAAATTCGCACTGAAGGACCCCAAATATGGGGAGAAAACATGAAAAAGGTTGAAAATGAGAATAATCACACTGTAGAACCCAGATTACGAAAAAACTTGAAAAACTTCGAAAAGGAGAAAATCACACTGTAGGACCCAGAATATGCCGAGAAACTCTGAAAACGTGGAAAATTAAAAATACACGCTGTGGGACCCAGAATATGGCGAGAAAAGCCGAAAAAAGTAGAAAATAAACTCACACTGAAGGATCCCAAATATGGCGAGAAAACTTGAAAAAGGTGGAAAATGAGAAAATCACACTGTAGGACCCAAAATTAGGAATAAACTTGAAAAAACGTGGAAAATGAGAAAATCACACTGCAGGACCCAGAATATGCCGAGAAACCCTGAAAAACGTGAAAATTAAAAATTCACACTGTCAGACAGAGAATATAGGAGAAAACATGAAAACAGAGGAAAATTAAAAATTCACACTGTATTACCCAGAATATGGCGAGAAATACAGAAAATCATGGAAACTTAAAAATTCAAACTGAAGGACCTGGAATATGGCAAGAAAACCTGAAAAACGTGGAAATGAGAAAATCACACTGTAGGACCCAGAATATGGTGAGAAATACTGAAATTCGTGGAAAAATTAAAAATTCACACTGAAGGACCTGGAAGATGGCATGAAATCCTGGAAAAAGTGGAAATGAGAAAATCACACTGTAGGACCCAGAATATGACAAAAAAACCTGAAAAACGTGGAAAATTAAAAATTCACACTGAAGGACCCAGAATAAGGCCAGAAAACCTGAAAAACGAGGAAAATTCAAAACTCATACTGTAGTACCCAGAATATGGCGAGAAAACCTGAAAAGGGTGGAAAATGAGAAAATCACCCTTTAGGACACAGAAATGAGAAAAAAAATTTTAAAAAAGTGGAAAATGAGAAAATCACACTGTAGGACACATAATATGCCGAGAAACCCTGAAAAACGTGGAGAATTAAAAATACACTCTGTAGGACCCAGAACATGGTGAGAAACCCTGAAAGAGTCGAAAATTAAAAACTCACACTGAAGGACCCAGAATATGGCTAGAAAACATTAAAAAGGTGGAATATGAGAAAATCAGACTGTAGGACCCAGAATTACGAACAAACGTGAAAAACGTGGAAAATGAGAAATTCACACTGCAGGACCCAGAATTTTCGGAGAAACCCTGAAAAACGTGAAAATTAAAAATTCAAACTGTCAGATCCAGATTATGGCGAGAAACCATGAAAAAAGTGGAAAATTAAAAATTCACAATGTATTACCCAGAATATGGCGAGAAATACTGAAAAACGTGGAAAATTAAAAATGCACACTGAAGGACCCAGAATATGGCAAAAAACCTTAGAAACATGGAAAATTAAATATTCACACTATAGGACCCAGAATATGGCAAGAAATACAGAAAAAACGTGGAAAATTAAAAATTCACACTGTAGGACCAGAATATGGCAAGAAACCTTGAAAAACATGGAAAATTAAAAATTCACATTGTAGGACCCAGAATATGCCAAGAATACCTGGAAAAGGTGGAAAATGAGAAAATCACACTGTAGGACCGAGAATATTGCAAGAAACCCTGAAATAAGTAGATAATTAAAAACCCACACTGAAGGACCCTATGAGGAGATAACCTGAAAAAGGTGGAAAATGAGAAAATCACACTGTAAGACCCACAATATGAAGAAAAAACTTGAAAAAAGCGGAAAGTTAAAAATTCACTCTGAAGGACCGCAAATATGGCGAGAAAACCTGATAAACGAGGAAAATTAAAAACTCACACTGAAGTACCCAGAATATGGCGAGAAAACCTGAAAAAGGTGGAAAATGAGAAAATCACACTGCAGGACCCAGAATATGCTGAGAAACCCTGAAAAACGTGAAAATTAAAAATTCACACTGTCGGACCCAGATTATGGCGAGAAACCCTGAAAAAAGTAGAATATTAAAAACTCACACTGAAGGACCCCAAATATGGCGAGAAAACCAGAAAAAGGTGGAAAGTGAGAAAATCGCACTGTAGGACCCCGAATTAGGAAAAAACTTGAAAAACGTGGAAAAAGTGAAAAATCACACTGCAGCACCCAGAATATGCCGAGAAACTGTGAAAACGTGAAAATTAAAAAATCACACGATCGGGTACAGAATATGGACAGAAACCATGAAAAAAGTGGAAACATAAAAATTCACACTATATTACCCAGAATATGGCGAGAAATACTGAAAAACGTGGAAAATTAAAAATTCACATTGAAGGACCTGGAATATGGCAAGAAAACCTGAAAAACGCGGAAATGAGAAAATCTCACTCTGGACCCAGAATATGACAGAAAAACCTGAAAAATGTGGAAAATTAAAAATTCACACTGAGCCCGGCGAGGTGGCGCACGTCTTTAATCCCAGCCTGGTCTACAAAGTGAGTGCCAGGACAGCCAGGGCTACACAGAAAAACCCTGTCTCAAAAAACCAAAAAAAAAAAAAAAAAAACATTCACACTGAAGGACCCAGATTATGACTAGAAAACCTGAAAAACGAGGAAAATTAAAAACTCACACTGAAGGACCCAGAATATGGGGAGAAAACCTGAAAAAAGTAGAAAATTAAAAATTCGCACTGAAGGACCCCAAATATGGGGAGAAAACATGAAAAAGGTTGAAAATGAGAATAATCACACTGTAGAACCCAGATTACGAAAAAACTTGAAAAACTTCGAAAAGGAGAAAATCACACTGTAGGACCCAGAATATGCCGAGAAACTCTGAAAACGTGGAAAATTAAAAATACACGCTGTGGGACCCAGAATATGGCGAGAAAAGCCGAAAAAAGTAGAAAATAAACTCACACTGAAGGATCCCAAATATGGCGAGAAAACTTGAAAAAGGTGGAAAATGAGAAAATCACACTGTAGGACCCAAAATTAGGAATAAACTTGAAAAACGTGGAAAATGAGAAAATCACACTGCAGGACCCAGAATATGCCGAGAAACCCTGAAAAACGTGAAAATTAAAAATTCACACTGTCAGACAGAGAATATAGGAGAAAACATGAAAACAGAGGAAAATTAAAAATTCACACTGTATTACCCAGAATATGGCGAGAAATACAGAAAATCATGGAAACTTAAAAATTCAAACTGAAGGACCTGGAATATGGCAAGAAAACCTGAAAAACGTGGAAATGAGAAAATCACACTGTAGGACCCAGAATATGGTGAGAAATACTGAAATTCGTGGAAAAATTAAAAATTCACACTGAAGGACCTGGAAGATGGCATGAAATCCTGGAAAAAGTGGAAATGAGAAAATCACACTGTAGGACCCAGAATATGACAAAAAAACCTGAAAAACGTGGAAAATTAAAAATTCACACTGAAGGACCCAGAATAAGGCCAGAAAACCTGAAAAACGAGGAAAATTCAAAACTCATACTGTAGTACCCAGAATATGGCGAGAAAACCTGAAAAGGGTGGAAAATGAGAAAATCACCCTTTAGGACACAGAAATGAGAAAAAAATTTTAAAAAAGTGGAAAATGAGAAAATCACACTGTAGGACACATAATATGCCGAGAAACCCTGAAAAACGTGGAGAATTAAAAATACACTCTGTAGGACCCAGAACATGGTGAGAAACCCTGAAAGAGTCGAAAATTAAAAACTCACACTGAAGGACCCAGAATATGGCTAGAAAACATTAAAAAGGTGGAATATGAGAAAATCAGACTGTAGGACCCAGAATTACGAACAAACGTGAAAAACGTGGAAAATGAGAAATTCACACTGCAGGACCCAGAATTTTCGGAGAAACCCTGAAAAACGTGAAAATTAAAAATTCAAACTGTCAGATCCAGATTATGGCGAGAAACCATGAAAAAAGTGGAAAATTAAAAATTCACAATGTATTACCCAGAATATGGCGAGAAATACTGAAAAACGTGGAAAATTAAAAATGCACACTGAAGGACCCAGAATATGGCAAAAAACCTTAGAAACATGGAAAATTAAATATTCACACTATAGGACCCAGAATATGGCAAGAAATACAGAAAAAACGTGGAAAATTAAAAATTCACACTGTAGGACCAGAATATGGCAAGAAACCTTGAAAAACATGGAAATTAAAAATTCACATTGTAGGACCCAGAATATGCCAAGAATACCTGGAAAAGGTGGAAAATGAGAAAATCACACTGTAGGACCGAGAATATTGCAAGAAACCCTGAAATAAGTAGATAATTAAAAACCCACACTGAAGGACCCTATGAGGAGATAACCTGAAAAAGGTGGAAAATGAGAAAATCACACTGTAAGACCCACAATATGAAGAAAAAACTTGAAAAAAGCGGAAAGTTAAAAATTCACTCTGAAGGACCGCAAATATGGCGAGAAAACCTGATAAACGAGGAAAATTAAAAACTCACACTGAAGTACCCAGAATATGGCGAGAAAACCTGAAAAAGGTGGAAAATGAGAAAATCACACTGCAGGACCCAGAATATGCTGAGAAACCCTGAAAAACGTGAAAATTAAAAATTCACACTGTCGGACCCAGATTATGGCGAGAAACCCTGAAAAAAGTAGAATATTAAAAACTCACACTGAAGGACCCCAAATATGGCGAGAAAACCAGAAAAAGGTGGAAAGTGAGAAAATCGCACTGTAGGACCCCGAATTAGGAAAAAACTTGAAAAACGTGGAAAAAGTGAAAAATCACACTGCAGCACCCAGAATATGCCGAGAAACTGTGAAAAACGTGAAAATTAAAAAATCACACGATCGGGTACAGAATATGGACAGAAACCATGAAAAAAGTGGAAACATAAAAATTCACACTATATTACCCAGAATATGGCGAGAAATACTGAAAAACGTGGAAAATTAAAAATTCACATTGAAGGACCTGGAATATGGCAAGAAAACCTGAAAAACGCGGAAATGAGAAAATCTCACTCTGGACCCAGAATATGACAGAAAAACCTGAAAAATGTGGAAAATTAAAAATTCACACTGAGCCCGGCGAGGTGGCGCACGTCTTTAATCCCAGCCTGGTCTACAAAGTGAGTGCCAGGACAGCCAGGGCTACACAGAAAAACCCTGTCTCAAAAAACCAAAAAAAAAAAAAAAAAAAACATTCACACTGAAGGACCCAGATTATGACTAGAAAACCTGAAAAACGAGGAAAATTAAAAACTCACACTGAAGGACCCAGAATATGGGGAGAAAACCTGAAAAAAGTAGAAAATTAAAAATTCGCACTGAAGGACCCCAAATATGGGGAGAAAACATGAAAAAGGTTGAAAATGAGAATAATCACACTGTAGAACCCAGATTACGAAAAAACTTGAAAAACTTCGAAAAGGAGAAAATCACACTGTAGGACCCAGAATATGCCGAGAAACTCTGAAAACGTGGAAAATTAAAAATACACGCTGTGGGACCCAGAATATGGCGAGAAAAGCCGAAAAAAGTAGAAAATTACAAACTCACACTGAAGGACCCCAAATATGGCGAGAAAACTTGAAAAAGGTGGAAAATGAGAAAATCACACTGTAGGACCCAAAATTAGGAATAAACTTGAAAAACGTGGAAAATGAGAAAATCACACTGCAGGACCCAGAATATGCCGAGAAACCCTGAAAAACGTGAAAATTAAAAATTCACACTGTCAGACAGAGAATATAGGAGAAAACATGAAAACAGAGGAAAATTAAAAATTCACACTGTATTACCCAGAATATGGCGAGAAATACAGAAAATCGTGGAAACTTAAAAATTCAAACTGAAGGACCTGGAATATGGCAAGAAAACCTGAAAAAACGTGGAAATGAGAAAATCACACTGTAGGACCCAGAATATGGTGAGAAATACTGAAATTCGTGGAAAAATTAAAAATTCACACTGAAGGACCTGGAAAATGGCAAGAAAACCTGAAAAAGTTGGAAATGAGAAAATCACACTGTAGGACCATGAATATGACGATAAAAACCTGAAAAAATTGGAAAATTATAAATTCACATTAAAGGATCCGAAATATGGCAAGAAAACCTGAAAAATGAGGAAAATTAAAAACTCACACTGAAGTACCCAGAATAGGGTGAGAAAACCTGAAAAAGGTGGAAAATGAGAAAATCAAACTGTAGGACCCAGAATTACAAAAAACTTGAAAAAGGTGGAAAATGAGAAAATCACACTGCAGGATCCAGAATATGCTGAGAAACCCTGAAAAACGTGGAAAATTAAAAATTCACATTGAAGGACCTGGAATATGGCAAGAAAACCTGAAAAACTCGGAAATGAAAAAAATCACACTCTGGACCCAGAATATGACAGAAAAACCTGAAAAATGTGGAAAATTAAAAATTCACACTGAGCCCGGCAAGGTGGCGCACGCCTTTAATCCCAGCACTAGGGAGGCAGAGGCAGGCGGATTTCTGAGTTTGAGGCCAGCCTGGTCTACAAAGTGAGTGCCAGGACTGCCAGGGCTACACAGAAAAACCCTGTCTCGAAAAAAACCAAAAAACCAAAAAAAAAAAAAAAATCACACTGAAGGACCCAGAATATGACTAGAAAAACTGAAAAACGAGGAAAATTAAAAACTCACACTGAAGGACCCAGAATATGGCGAGAAAACCTGATAAAAGTAGAAAATTAAAAATTCTCACTGAAGGACCCGGAATATGGAGAGAAAACCTGAAAAAGGTTGAAAATGAGAATAATCACACTGTAGAACCCAGATTACTAAAAAACTTGAAAAACTTCGAAAAGGAGAAAATCACACTGTAGGACCCAGAATATGCCGAGAAACTCTGTAAACGTGGAAAATTAAAATTACACGCTGTGGGACCCAGAATATGGCGAGAAAAGCTGAAAAAAGTAGAAAAATACAAACTCACACTGAAGGACCCTAATTTGGGGAGAAAATTGAAAAAGGTGGAAAATGAGAAAATCACACTATAGGACCCAAAGTTACGAATAAACTTGAAAAACGTGGAAAATGAGAAAATCACACTGCAGGACCCAGAATATGCGGAGAAACCCTGAAAAACGTGAAAATTAAAAATTCACACTGTCAGACAGAGAATATAGGAGAAAACATGAAAACAGAGGAAAATTAAAAATTCACACTGTATTACCCAAAATATGGCGAGAAATTCAGAAAAACGTGGAAACATAAAAATTCAAACTGAAAGACCTGGAATATTGCAAAAAAAAACCTGAAAAACGTGGAAATGAGATAATCACACTGTAGGACCCAGAATATGACGAAAGAACATGAAAAAAGTGGAAAATTAAAATTTCACACTGAAGGACCCAGAATATGGCGAGAAAACCTGAAAAAAGGGAAAATTAAAAACTCACACTTAAGAGCCCAGAATATGGCGAGAAACCCGTATAAAGTAGAACATTAAAAATTCACACGGAAGGACCCCGAATATGGGGAGAAAACCTGAAAAAGTTGGAAAATGAGAAAATCACACTGTAGGACCCAGAATTACGAAAAAACTTGAAAAACGTGGAAAATGAGAAAATCACACTGCAGGACCCAGAATGTGCCCAGAACACCTGAAAAACGTGAAAATTAAAAATTCACACTGTTGGACCCAATATATGGCAAGAAACCATGAAAAAAGTGGAAAATGAGAAAATCACACTACAGGACACAGAATATTAAACCCTGAAAAATGTGAAAATTAAAAATCACACTATTGGACCGAATATATGCCAAGAAACCATAAAAAAAGTGGAAAATGAGAAATTCATACTGTATTACCCAGAATATGGCGAGAAATACTGAAAAACGTGGAAATTTCAAAATTCACACTGAGGGACCTGGAATATGGCAAGAAAACCTGAAAAACGTGAAAATGAGAAAATCTCACTGTAGGACCCTGAATATGACGAAAAAACCTGAAAAACGTGGAAAATTAAAAATTCAGAGTGAAGGACCTGGAATATGGCGAGAAATCCTGAAAAACAAGGAAAATTAAAAACTAACACTGAAGGACCCAGAATATGGCGAGAAAACCTGAAAAAAGTAGAAAAGTAAAAATTCGCACTGAAGGACCCAGAATATGGCGAGAAAAAATGATAAAAGTAGAAAATTAAAAATTCAAACTGAAGGACCCGAATATGGCGACAAAACCTGAATAGTTTGAAAATGAGAATAATCACACTGTAGGACCCAGAAATACGAAAAAACTTGTAAAACGTGGAAATTGAGAAAATCACACTACAGGACCCAGAATATGCCGAGAAACCCTGAAAAACGTGAAAATTAAAAATACACAGTGTCAGACCCAGTATATGGCAAGTAACCATGAAAAAATGGAAAATTAGAAAATCGCACTGTATTACCGAGAATATGGCGAGAAATACTGAAAACCTTGGAAAATTCAAAATTCACACTGAAGGACCTGGAATATGGCAAGGAAATTGAAAAACGTGGAAATGAGAAAATCACACTGTAGGAACCTGAATATGATGAAAAAACCTGAAAAACGTGGAAAATTAAAAATTAACACTTGAAGGACCCCGAATATGGCAAGAAAACCTGAAAAAGTTTGAAAATGAGAATAATCACACTGTAGGACCCAAAAATATGAAAAAACTTGAAAAATGTGGAAAATTTGAAAATCACACTGCAGGTCTCAGAATATGCCGAGAAACCCCGAAAAACGTGAAAATTAAAAATTCACAGTGAAGGACCCCAAATATGGCGAGAAAACCTGAAAAAGGTGGAAAATGAGAAAAATCACACTGTAGGACCCAGAATTACGAAAAAAGTTGAAAAACGTGGAAAATGAGAAAATCACACTGCAGGACCCAGAATGTGCCAAGAATACCTGAAAACCGTGAAAATTAAAAATTCACACTGTCGGACCCAATATATGGCAAGAAACCATGAAAAAAGTGGAAAATGAGAAAATCACACTACAGGACACAGAATATTAAACCCTGAAAAACGTGAAAATTAAAAATTCACACTATTGGACCGAAGAATATATGGCAAGAAACCATGAAAAAAGTGGAAAATGAGAAATTCATACTGTATTACCCAGAATATGGCGAGAAATACTGAAAAACGTGTAAATTTCAAAATTCGCACTGAGGGACCTGGAATATGGCAAGAAAACCTGAAATACGTGGAAATGAGAAAATCTCACTGTAGGACCCTGAATATGACGAAAAAACCTGGAAAAACGTGGAAAATTAAAAATTCAGAGTGAAGGACCTGGAATATGGCGAGAAATCCTGAAAAACAAGGAAAATTAAAAACTAACACTGAAGGACCCAGAATATGGCGAGAAAACCTGAAAAAAGTAGAAAAGTAAAAATTCGCACTGAAGGACCCCGAATATGGCGAGAAAACCTGAAAAAGTTTGAAAATGAGAATAATCACACTGTAGGACCCAGAAATATAAAAAAAACTTGAAAAACTAGGAAAATGAGAAAATCACACTGCAGGACCCAGAGTATGCTGAGAAACCCTGAAAAACATTAAAATTAAAAATTCAAACTGTCGGACCCAGTATATGGCAAGAAACCATGAAAAAAGTGGAAAATGAGAAAATCACACTGAATTACCCAGATTATGGCGAGAAATACTGAAAAACGTGGAAAAATCAAAATTCACACTGAAAGACCTGTAATATGGCAAGAAAACCTGAAAAACGTGGAAATGAGAAAATCACAATGTATTACCCAGAATTGGCGAGAAATACTGAAAAACGTGGAAAATTAAAAATTCACAATGAAGGACCCCAAATATGGCGAGAAAACCTGAAAAAGGTGGAAACTGTGAATAATCTCACTGTAGGACACAGAATTGGGAAAAAACTTGAAAACGTCCTAAATGAGAAAATCACACTGTAGGTCCAGAATATGGAAAGGAAACCTGAAAAAAGTGGAAAATTAAAAATACACTCGGTAGGACACAGAATATGGCGAGAAAGCCTAAAAAAAAAATTAGAAAATTAAAAATTCACACTGAAGGACTCCGAATATAGCGAGAAAACCTGGAAAAGGTGGAAAATGAGAAAATCACACTGTAGGACCCAGAATTACGAAAAAACTTGAAAAACGTGGAAATGAGAAAATCACACTTTAGGACCCTGAATATGACGAAAAAACCTGAAAAATAAGGAAAATTAAAATTCACACTGAAGCACCCGGAATATGGCGAAAAACCTGAAAAACAAGGAAAATTAAAACTCACACTGAAGGACCCAGAATATGTCGAGGAAACCTGAAAAAGGTGGAAAAAGATAAAATTACACTGTAAGACCCAGAATTACGAAAAAACTTGAAAAACGTGGAAAATGAGAAAATCACACTGCAGGAACTTGAATATGCCGAGAAACCAAGAAAAACGTGAAAATTAAAAATTCACACTATCGGACCCAGAATATGGCAAGAAACCCTGAAAAAAGTAGAAAATTAAAAACTCACAGTGAAGGACACCAAATATGGGAAGAAAACCTGAAAACGGTGGAAATGAGAAAATCACACTGTAGGACCCTGAATATGATGAAAAAACCTGAAAAACGTGAAAAATGAAAAATTCACACTGAAGGACCCCAAATATGGCGAGAAAACCTATAAAAGGTGAAAAATGAGAATAATCTCACTGTAGCACCCAGAATTGCGAAAAAACTTGAAAAATGTCCTAAATGAGAAAATCACACTGTTGGACCCAGAATATGGCAAGAAAACCTGACAAACGTGGAAAATTAAAAATACACTGGGTAGGACTCAGAATATGGCGAGAAAGCCTGAAAAAATTAGAAAATTAAAAATTCACACCGAAGGACCCAGAATATGGCAAGAAAACCTGAAAAAGGTAGAAATTGAGAATAATCACACTGTAGAACCCAGAATTGCGAAAAAACTTGAAAAACGTGGAAAATGAGAAAATCACACTGCAGGACCCAAAATATGCCGAGAAACCCTGAAAAACGTGAAAATTAAAAATTCACACTATGGGACCCAGAATATGGCGAGAAAACCTGAAAAAAAGAAGAAAATTAAAAAGTCACAATGAAGGACCCCAAATATGGCGAGAAAACCTGATAAAAGTGGAAAATGAGAAAATCACACTGTATTACCCAGAATATGGTGAGAAATACTGAAAAACGTGGAAAATTAAAAATTCACACTGAAGGACCGGAATATGGTGAGAAAACCTGAAAAAGGTTGAAAATGAGAAAATAACACTGTAGGACCCAGAAATATGAAAAAAACTTGAAAAACGTGAAAAATGAGAAAATCACATTGCAGGACCCAGAATGTGCCGAGAAAACCTGAAAAACGTGAAAATTAAAATTTCACACTATGGGACCCAGAATATGGCGAGAAAACCTGAAAAAAGAAGAAAATTAAAAACTAACAATGAAGGACCCCAAAAATGGCGAGAAAACCTGATAAAAGTGGAAAATGAGAAAATCACACTGTAGGACCCTGAATATGGTGAGAAATACTGAAATTCGTGGAAAAATAAAAAATTCACACTGAAGGACCTGGAAAATGGCAAAAAAAACCTGGAAAACGTGGAAATGAGAAAGTCACACTGTAGGACCCTGAATATGACGAAAAAACCTGAAAAACTTGGAAAATTTTAAATTCACAGTGAAGGACCCGGAATATGGCAAGAAAACCTGAAAAACAAGGAAAATTAAAAACTCACACTGAAGGACCCAGTATATGGCCAGAAAACCTGAAAAACAAGGAAAATTAAAAACTCACACTGAAGGACCCAGAATATGGCAAGAAACCCTGAAAAAAGTACAAAATTAAAAACTGACAGTGAAGTATCCCAAATATGGCGAGAAAACCTGAAAAAGGTGGAAAATGAGAAAATCACACTATAGGACCCAGAATTACGAAAAAACTTGAAAAACATGGAAAATTAGAAAATCACACTGCAGGACCCAGAATATGCCGAGAAACCCTGAAAAATATGAAAATTAAAAATTCACACTATCGCACCCAGAATATGGTGAGAAACCCTGAAAAAAGTAGAAAATTAAAAACTTACAGTGACTGATCCCAAATATGGCAAGAAAATAAGAAATAGGTGGAAAATTAGAAAATCACACAATAGGACCAGAATGACTATAAAACTTGAAAAACGTGGAAAATGAAAAAAATCACACTGCAGGACCCAGAATGTGCCAAGAAACCCTGAAAAATGTAAAAATTAAAAATTCACACTGTCGGACCCAATATATGGCAAGAAACCATGAAAAAAGTGGAAAATGAGAAAATCACACTGTATTACCAAGAATATGGTGAGAAATACTGAAATTCGTGGAAAAATTAAAAATTCACAGTGAAGGACCCGGAATATGGCAAGAAAACCTGAAAAACAAGGAAAATAAAAAACTCACACTGAAGGACCCAGAATATGGCGAGAAAACCTGAAAAAGGTAAAAAATGAAAATAATCATACTGTAGGACCCAGAATTGCAAAAAAACTTGAAAAACATCGAAAATTAGAAAATCACACTGTAGGACCCAGAATATGCCGAGAAACCCTGAAAAATTAGAAATGTAAAAACTCATACTGAAGGACCCCAAATATGGCGAGAAAACCTGAAAAAGGTGGAAAATGAGAAAATCACACTGCAGGAACCAGAATATGCCAAGAAACCTTGAAAAAGGTGAAAATTAAAAATTCACATTATCAGTCCCAGAATATGGTGAGAAACCATGAAAAAAGTAGAAAATTAAAAATTCACACTGTAGGACCCAGAATATGAACAAAAAAAAACCAGAAAAACTTGGAAAACAAAATATTCACACTGAAGGACCTGGAATATGGCGAGAAAAACTGAAAATGTGGAATATAAAAAATACACGCTGTAGGACCCAGAACATGGCGAGAAACCCTGAAAAAAGGAGAAAATTAAAAACTCACACTGAAGGAACCCAAAAATGGCGAGAAAACCTGAAAAAAGTGGAAAATGAGAAAATCACACTTTAGGACCCAGAATTAGAAAAAAACTTGAAAAACGTGGAAAATGAGAAAATCACCCTGCAGGACACAAAATATGCCGGGAAACCCTGAAAAACATGAAAATTAAAAATTCACACTGTCTAACACAGAATATGGCGAGAAACCATGAAAAAAGTGGAAAATTAAAAATTCACACTGTATTACCCAGAATATTCTGAGAAATATTGAAAAACGAGGAAAATTAAAAATTCACACTGAAGGACCCAGAATATGACCAAAAAAACAGAAAAACTTGGAAAACAAAATATTCACACTGAAGGACCCGGAATATGGCAAGAAAAACTGAAAATGTGGAATATTAAAAATACACCAGAAATATGGCAATAAAACCTGAAAAACTTGGAAATGAGAAAATCACACTGTAGGATCCAGAATATGACAAAAAAAACCTGAAAAACGTGGAAAATTAAAAACTCACACTGAAGGACCCAGAATATCTCGAAAAAACCTGAAAAAGGTGAAAAATGAGAACATCACACTGTAGGACCCAGAATTGTGAAAAAAGTTGAAAAATGTCGAAAATGAGAAAATCACACTGTAGGACCCAGAATATGACGAAAAAAACTGAAAAACGTGGAAATTTAAAAAAAAAAAACATGATGTAAGACACAGAATATGTCAAGAAACCCTGAAAAATTAGAAAATTAAAAACTCACACTGAAGGACCCCAAAATGGTGAGAAAACCTGAAAAAAGTAGAAAATTAAAAATTCATACTGAAGGACCCCGCATATGGCGAGAACACCTGAGAAAGTTGGAAAATGATAATAATCACACTGTAGTACCCAGAATTGCAAAAAAAACTTGAAAATCGTCGAAAATGAGAAAATCAAACTGTAGGACCCAGAATATGCCTAGAAACCCGGAAAACTTGGAAAATTAAAAATACATGCTCTAGGACCCAGAATATAGCCAGAAACCCTGAAAAAAGTAGAAAATTACAAACTCACACAGAAGGACCCCAAATATGGCGAGAAAACGTGAAAAAGGTGGAAAATGAGAAAATCACACTGTAGTACCCAGAATTACAAAAAAACTTGAAACACGAGGAAAATGAGGATATCACACTGCAGCACCCAGAATATTCCGAGAAACCCTGAAAAACGTGAAAATTAAAATTCACAATGTCGGACACACAATATGGCGAGAAACCATGAAAAAAGAGGAAAATTAAAAATTCACACTGTATTACCCAGAATATGGCGAGAAATACTGAAAAACGTGGAAAATAAAATTCACACTGAAGGACGTGGAACATGGCAAGAAAACCTGAAACATGTGGAAATGTGGAAAATTACACTGTAGGACCCAGAATATGACGAAAAAACCTGAAAAACGTGGAAAATTAAAAACTCACACTGAAGGACTCAGAATATGTAGAGAAAACCCGAAAAAGGGGGAAAATGAGAAAATCACACTGTAAGACCCAGAATTGTGAAAAAACTTGAAAAATGTCAAAAATGAGAAAATCACACTGTAGACCCAAAATATGAAGAAAAAACCTGAAAAACGTGGAAAATTAAAATTTTGCCTATTAGCTAAGGGCATGAAAGTCATGCTGAGAGAGAAGTTGGGACAGCCCCCTACTGAAAAAGGAAAGAGCTCAGCGGATTCTGTAAGGCTGGATAGAAGAAATCAGGGCCTTCTCTGCATCCCACAGGTACAGTCGCAGGACTGAATGCCACCTTGGAAGCCTGGCCACTGTTCAGGACCTTGAAGATTTCGCCGGGAGCCTCGAAGTGTAGACACCAGAGCACCAGAGGTATCAGGGTTCGAATCAAGCCTCCCACCCCAGAGAGATGCCCGAAGCAACTCCTTAGAGGAGTCCCTCTCTTCTTTCATGGTATCTGGCAGTTTACCCAGTGGTGAAAATTCGGCAGAATCTGAGGCTTGTTCGGTTAAGTCCACACTGCGCCTTCCAGCTCACAGAACCCTAGAAGGACTCATTCCTCCTACTCCCATCTATTCATTCTCTGCACAGGAATCCACCTTGTGATTTCAAAAAACTGAGCTGGGAGACCCAGGCTCAGTCAGGACTCTACAGAGGCCAGAGGACTGACTGTGGTTCTTGGAGTATGTTTCCTATCCGAAGTGCAAGAACTTCTTAAATGTAAAAATCCTTTGCCTTTTTTTCGAGATTATGGAAAAAAGGGAAGTTCTAAGGCAGATTCGCAAAGCTGAGACCCTAGCCAGGTTTGGCAGCACCTCTCCTTTCTTAGATCTGCGCACTGGGGGACCTGAAAAATGCTAGTCCAGCAAATCTGAAGAGGTCACAGGCTCTTGACTACTTTTTGGGTCCTGTGGGTTGGACCCAAGCAAACTAGTGATGATTAAAGGCCAGTGATCTGGAACCAGATTTGCACTTAAGGGCTACTGGCAAATTTCAAAGTGGTTTTTATTTGCCAGCCACATGTCTTGCAGCTAGTCTCACAATCCTGTTTTAGCTATTTGTGTTTCTTCTCATGTAGCTCAGGGTATGTCAAATACACTAAAGACCTGACTAGAAGCTGGTGCATCTCAGAGGCCTGCTCCAGTTCTCCCTGATTTGCCAGAGCAGCTGGATTGATTTTTTTTAAATTCCAACATTTTCCAATATTTGTATCCTTCAGGCTAATTTGAATAATGCCAGCAATACTTGGTGGACATTTTGAGTTATGAGCTGATGCTCTAGCTCATCTAATTGCTTGCCTAAGCCTGGGTTCCAAACTGAACACCAGATTAATACACATGCCTATCTTTCCAGCACACAAGAACTGAAGGCATGAAGATTAGAAATGCAGCAATCCTTGACTTTGTCAGGAGCAGCCTAAGGTAAAGGAACAAGACTCTGCCTAAAACAGAAAACAAGGTCCAAAGAAACCAACCAAAAATACCACTTTGGGTACTTACGAATTTCCATTTTCATTTGTTTAGTCATACCTTGTAAGGAGCCAAGGTTGACTTTTAATCCTCAGGGTTTGATTGGCAAAAGAAGAGGACTGGTCCAAGTTTTGAACCTAGAAAGATCCTCTCAGACCCTAAGCGAGAATCCTCTAGGGGTAGGACCAACAAGCCTTAAAGAGAAGCTCCAGCTAGTCTTTCTAAGAGGGATATCTTGGAATCCTCCGGTTGAATTCAGTAAAGACCAAAAGAATTGAGTTTCAGATCTACCTGAAAAGGGTAATCCAAGATTACCCAGTGCCCCAATTGCTCGAGAATGTCAAAACTAGTGTAGAGTCTGTAACACTTGCACCCACTGCAATTTAGTACACCCAGTGCTGCTTCAAGCAGAGCAAAAGACCCACCAAATGCTCCCTACCTCCAGTTCTAATGTCAGAGATACAGAAAGCAGAACCCCAACCATGGGGCACTCCTGGGAAGTGCCAGCATTGTCTCCAGTCGAGACACAACTAAAATAACATCTCGTCCAACTTTGGGCTCAAACCAAGGAACCTGAGATTAATAATCTCGTGCTCTAATGACTGTGCTAGATGGGAACTGTTCTTTAGCTTAGAAGTTTACTAATTGTGACCACCACTGGGTAAGCATCCCCAGAGCAAATCCTTGGTGAGCACCTGCTCCATTGGCATATCATAGAAATACAATGCAGACAGGCAAAGCCATGGCTGGCACTGGAGGAGCATGGTTAAACCTGTTTCCATCGCTGTAGCAGGTCTTTGTGCATCTGATCAGTATTTGCTTACTAAACTGTATATTGGCCTCAACCGACATCTGTGTTGTCCTCTGTTTCCCCCAAACTGAACGTAATCTAAATGTAAGAAATGTCTCCTGTGAGTCTGGCACCCTGATTTTTTTGTTAACAGAGATAGTGTGTCAAGTCTGAGCCTAGGTGGCACAGGATCTGGGAGCTGACTTAGGGGGCCATAGGGGCCAACAGGTCAGTCAAGGGAATCCAACTAGAGCTCAAATGACTAACCTAGATGTCAGTAGGGTTAAGTTGGGGATCCTAGTAAGGGTCCAACCAATCCAGGGGTACGGATCTGAGCCAAAGAAGGCTCAGGCAATGTTCTATCCACACCCACCCTCTGGGCTTCTCCTAGGTCCTTTTCTGTCAGAGTGCCAGGAATCTGGTTCTTACCTATGTCTCTGGAATGGGACCTATCACACTGCACACAGAATACCAGATGCTTCCATTGAAGCATCAAGAACACAGAGCAATGGCTGTCTGTCTTCAGGTGAATCCTATCCTCTAGTCCTATTTCCAAATTAAGGGCTTGGCTGAGCTGCCTCATTATGTAATTGCAAACCTTCCTAATAGTGGAAGGAAGAGGCACAAAAAATCTGACACCCTCTTCTGGAGTGTCTGAAGACAGCTACAGTTTACTTATATCTAATAAATACATAAATAAATAAATAAACATTTTTTAAAAAGGATAAAAAAAAGAAAGACCAGGTAGGACTGCCATTTGCATATTCATAGGGGAAACCTGGAGAGAGAGCAGTCTAACCTCAGCAGGTTGCTTCCCTCTGGATGGTAGCTCAGAGTGTAATCCCAGCAAGACAGGCAAATCACTGATTTCAAGGACTGCCTGGTTCAGGACAGCCAATGCTATGAAGAGAAAGGAGCTATGTAGTTAAAAAAAAAGCAAGGAAACTCTAACCAGGAAAAAGAATAGACAGTGTAGCTTGTGATAGGGTACCAACAAGAGAAAGCCTTCTGTTAACACTTACAAACACAAGAAGCCTTGCACACTTCCGCCCAGGTTATTACCACTGGTTATGACCACAATGCTTGGGCTCTTATGTCTATAGGAAGCACCTGTCTGTGCCTTTAAGTACCATTGAAAGTTCAGGGCTATAATTCATCTATAACAAGCAACAGTGGTAAGAACCTGCAGCCTTTGAAAACAACTCTTTTTTAAAAAAGCAGGGGACACAACTGAGCTGTAGAGCTCCTCAAGTTCAGCCCTATTACATGATAGGGAAACAGCCTCAGTGTCCAGAGCTGAGGTCTCACAGGCAAACTGCTGCAATTTTTGAGTACCATCTAGAGAGAGAAAAGATATGATGTGGTTGCTTAATTTATGTATTTTATTATTTCTATTTGTTGTTTTGTTTTGTTTTATTTGGTTTTAGATAAGGCCTCAGTCTGTAGCTCTGGATGACCCAGGACTGACTACATGTGTTAATTAGGGTTTCACAGCTGAGAACAGACACCAAGAGCAAGGTAAGACTTAGAAAACCCGACATTCAGGGGTGGCTCAAGCTCTTAATGAGAGCACTCGGGAGGCAGAGGCAGTCAGTTTCTGAGTTTGAGGCCAGCGTGGTGAAAGAAAGACAGACAGATCAGTAAAATAAAAGCCAGAACCTTCTCTGCATTTGTTTTCTTTTGCCTCGAGGTAGGATTTCTCTTGGTTTAGCCCAGGCAGTATGTTCTGGAACTATCAGTGTAGGTTGGGTAGCCTCAAACTCACAGAGGTCCTCTCTGCCTGCCTGCCTTTGCCACCCACACAGCCTGGCAGAAGCCTGAATCTCTTTTTCCCTCTTATTTATATATTTGTTTGTTTGTTTGTTTGCTTGCTTGCTTGTTTGTTTGTTGTTATTATTACTATTAGTTTTCAATGTAAATGTGTGTGTGTGTGTGTGTGTGTGTGTGCTGTATCTGCTGCCTATATGACTACATGCCAGAAAAGGGCACCATAACCTAGGACAAGTCACCATGCAACTCCTGAGAATTAATTTAAAAAAAAAGGAAATTCTAATCACATAGAAGGTAGATATCAGCGAGGCTGTCAGAGTGCTTTTCAAGGCTTACTGTAAATAATAAAAATTGTGTGTCTTTTACCAAACAACAGAAGGGAAGGGAGGTGGTGTGCCTGCATGTCTGTTGTCTGCATGTCTATTTCCTTGTTCTGTCACTCGGTTGAACATTGGCACATTGACCTCACCATGCTGAAAGGCGACATGTGGATGGCAGCCATCTTGTCTGCTGACTGACCACCCTTCTCAAGATGGAGGTGGCTGGCCTTCACGAGACCTATTGTTCCAGGTTGCTTCTGTTTCTTCCCCTTCTTTCCCAGCTACTAGTGGAATAGAACTTAACTGAATCCAGTGCAGAAGTGTGAGGAGTCACTGAAAAGCCACCAGCAGCCATGGCCACATGTTTTTCTCTTGCTTTGTCTATTACTTCTTTATTATTTTTAGGAGGGAGGGGCGTTCAAGACAGTGTTTCTTTGTGTAGCCCTGGGTGTCTTGGAACTCACTCTGTAGACCAGGATGGCCTGGAATGCAGAAATCTGCCGGCCTCTGCCTGCCAAGTGCTGGGATTAAAGGGGTGCTCCACCACACCCGGCTTCCTTGTTTATTTCTAAGAATCCGTGGGAAATATGATTTCTTTAATCTGTGTACCCTAGACTAACAAACACATGCACACACACAGGGAGTGAGAGAGAAAGATAAGAAGGAATGACATGAATTTTAGGAAAAAGAGATATTAATGTATTAATATTACTTCTATTCATACATATATACAAACATACACAGAATTAGAGTAGAGCTGAGGCAATTGTGGAACACACCTTTAGCCTCAGGCAGATTTCTGCATTCAAGGTCACCCTGGCTTACAGAGGGAGTTCCAAGTCAGCCAGGGCTGCACAGAGAAACCAGTTCTGAGAAAAAAATAATAATTGAAAGAAAGAAAGAAAGAAAGAAAGAAAGAAAGAAAGAGGATAAAAAGTTTTTAAAAATTAAGAAAAAAAAATTACCAGATTACCATCAAGCACACACAGCAATGGCTGTCTTCAGGTGTATCCTTTCAGCCTCCAAAACAAAAAGCAATGGCTGTCTGTCTTCAGGTGTATCCTATTCTCGAGTCTTATTTCCAACCTAAGAGCTGGGCTGAGCTGCCTCATTATGTAATTGCAAACCTTCCTTGGTTTGTCTTTTCCATTTCTAAGACTAACAGACCTTTTTCTATTTAGAGAATATGCTCATGACTGTCCTTTAGATATAGTAAATATAACTGTTGCTCATAGAACTTGTTTTCTAGGAATTTTAAAAGGTAAATGGCAGAGTTTATTTATAAAAAATATTTTGCATTTATTTATTTGTGTAAGTGATGAAGCTCAGGTCTTCAAACTCGTCAGGAGGTATGATTACCTCCCCTCTCTCTAACCCCCTCTCTCTCCTCTCTCTCAATGATCTATTTTATTTTTAGTGTAAGGGTGTTTTGCATGTGTATGCTGTGACCACAGACTCAAGAACAGAGTATTAGATCTCCTGGAACTGGAGATGGGCCACCATATATATACTGGTAATTGAGCCCAGGTTCTCTGGAAGAGGAGACAATGCTCTTAATTGTTGAGCTCTCTCTGTGTGAATTTTTAATTTTCCAACTTTTTCATGGATTCTGGCCATATTCTGTGTCCTACAGTGTGAATTTTTAATTTTCACCTTTTTCAGGGTTTCTCCGCATATTCTGGATCCTGCAGTGTGATTTTTCTCATTTTCCAAGTTTTTCGAGTTTTTATGTAATTCAGGGTCCTACAGTGTGATTTTCTCATTTTCCACTTTTTCAGGTTTTCTCCCCATATTTGGGGTCCTTCTGTGTGAGTTTTTTATTTTCTACTTTTTTCATTATTTTTTTTGAGTATATGTGAGGCTGTGTTTATATACATCATATGCAGACAATAAGAATGATTTAGATTCTTCAGAATCTGACACCCTCTTCTGGAGTGTCTGTAGATAGCTACAGCATACTTAAATATAATAAATAAATAAATCTTTGAAAAGAAAAGGAAAAGAAAAAAAGAAAGACCAGGCATGCCATATGCATGTTCATAGACGAAACTGGAAGAGACCACAATCTAACCTCAGCAGGGTGCTTCCTTCTGGATGGTAGTTCACAGTTTCATCCCAGCAAGACAGGCAAATCACTTAGTTCAAGGACAGTAAGGTTCAGGACCACCAAGGTTAGGAAGGGAAAGGGGCTATGTAGAGAATACAAAGCGACAAAACAAAAACAAGGAAAAAGAAGTGACAGTGTAACTTGGGGTAGGGTACCAACTAGAGAAAGCCTTCTGTTACCACTTACAAACACCAGTAGCCTTGCACCCTTCTGCCCAGGTCCATGTCTACCTTTCTAGGAATTGTTAGGATGCCAGGGGGTGGGGGAATCCAGATTAACTTTTTAATAACAAAGACTTGGCCTTTTATGTCTATAGGAAGCCAGTCTCAGTGCCTTTAACTACCACTGAAAGTTCAGGGCTGTGACTCAACTGTAACAAGCAACAGTGCTAAGATTCTGCAGCCTTTGAAAACAACTTTTTTTTAAAGTGGGGGACACAACTCAGCAGTAAAACCCCTCAGGTTCAGCCATAATACTTGTTAGGAAAACAGTCTCAATGTCCAGAGCTGAGGTCTCATGGGTGAACTGCTTCAAACTCTGAGCATCATCTAAAGAAAGAAAAGATATCATGTGGTTGCTTAATTTATTTATTTTATTGTTTCTATTTTTTGTTTTGTTTTGTTTTGTTTTAGATAATGCCTCAACTGTAGCTATGGCTGACCTAGGACTGACTACATCTCTTAATTAGGGTTTCACAGCTGAGAAACAGACACCATACCAATGTAAGACTTAGAAAACCCAACAGTCAGTGGTGGCTGGAGCTCTTAATGAGAGCACTCTGGAGGCAGAGGCAGTCAGTTTCTGAGTTCGAGGCCATCCTGGTTAAAAACAGGGTCAGGAAGGCAGGGCTAGGCTAGGCAGGGAAGGGCTGGGCTAGGCAGGGATATGCAGGAAAGGGCTAGGCTAGGCAGAGCTTGGCAAGGCAGGGCTAGGCAGGGCTTGGCAAGGCAGGGCTAGGCAGGGATGGCAAGGCAGGGCTAGGGAGGGCTGGGCTAGGCTGGGCTAGGCAGGGCTAGGCTAGGCTAGGCAAGAAGGGCCATATTCTGGGTCCCATAGTGTGAATTTTTAAATTTCACGATTTTCAGGGTTTCTCGGAATATTCTGGGTTCTGCAGTATGATTTTCTCATTTTCCAAGTTTTCAAGTTTTTTCATTATTCTGGGTCCTTCAATGTGAGTTTTCTCATTTTCCACCTTTTTCAGGTATTCTCACCATAATTGGGGTCCTTCAGTGTGAGTTTTTAATTTTCTACTTTTATCATGGTTTCTTGCCATATTCTGTGTCCTACAGAGTGTATTTTTAATTTTCCACGTTTTTCAGGGTTTCTCGGCATATTCTGGGTCCTACAGTGTGATTTTTCTCATTTTGCACTTTTTTCAATTTTTTTCGCATTACTGTGTCCTACAATATGATTTTCTCATTTTCCACCTTTTTCGGGTTTTCTCGCTATATTTGGGGTCCTTCAGTGTGAGTTTTTAATTTTCTACTTTTTTCAGGGTTTCTTGCCATATTCTGGGTACTACAGCGTGTATTTTTAATTTTCTACTTTTTTCAGGTTTTCTGGCCATTTTCTGGGTCCTTCAGTGTGAGTTTTTAATTTTACTCGTTTTTCAGGTTTTCTCGCCATATTCCCGGTCCTTTGGTGTGAATTTTTAATTTTCCACGTTTCCAGGATTTTTAGTCATATCCTGGGTCCTACAGTATGATTTTCTCATTTCCACATTTTTGAGTATTTCTCGCCATATTCTGCGTAATACAGTGTGAATTTTTAATTTTCCAACTTTTTCATGGATTCTGGCCATATTCTGTGTCCTACAGTGTGAATTTTTAATTTTCACCTTTTTCAGGGTTTCTCCGCATATTCTGGATCCTGCAGTGTGATTTTTCTCATTTTCCAAGTTTTTCGAGTTTTTATGTAATTCAGGGTCCTACAGTGTGATTTTCTCATTTTCCACTTTTTCAGGTTTTCTCCCCATATTTGGGGTCCTTCTGTGTGAGTTTTTTATTTTCTACTTTTTTCAGGTTATCTCTCCATATTCTGGGTCCTTCAGTGTGAGTTTTTAATTTTCCTCGTTTTTCAGGTTTTCTTGCTATATTCGGGGTCCTTCAGTGTGAATTTTAAATTTTCCACGTTTTTCAGGTTTTTTTGGTCATATTCTGGGTCTTACAGTGTGATTTTCTATTTCCACCTTTTTCAGGTTTTCTTGCCATATTCCAGGTCCTTCATTGTGAATTTTTAAGTTTCCACGTTTTTCAGTATTTCTCGCCATATTATGGGTAATACAGTGTGAATTTTTAATTTTCCTCTTTTTTCATGGTTTCTCACCATAATCAAGATATTTCAGTGTTATTATCGCCATATTCTAGGTATTATAGTATGATTTTCTCATTTTTGATCCTTTCATTGTTTGTCACCATATTTCAGGTCCTACAGTGTGATTTTCTCATTTTTCGACTTTTTCAAGGTTTATCACCATATTCCAGGTCCTACTGTGTGATTTTCTCATTTTCCACATTTTTCAGGATTTCTCACCATATTCCAGTTCTTCAGTGTGAGTTTTTAATTATCTATGTTTTTCAGGATTTCTCGCCAGGTACTACAGTGTGATTTTCTCATTATTCGACTATACAGGGTTTCTCACCCTATTCCAAGTCCTACAGTGTTCTTTTCTCATTTTCCCTGGTTTTCAGGATTTCTCGCCCTATTCCAGGTCCTTCTGTGTGAGTTTTTAATTTTCCAAGATTTTCACTGTTTCTTGCCATATTCCAGGTCCTTCAGTGTGAGTTTTTAATTTTCGACATTTTTCATGGTTAATTGCCATATTCTAGGTCCTATAGTACGATTTTCTCATTTTTCGACGTTTTCAGGGTTTCTCACGAGATTCCAGGTCCTACAGTGTGATTTTCTAATTTTTCGAGTTTTTCAGGGTTTCTCACGAGATTCCAGGTCCTACAGTGTGATTTTCTCATTATTCGACTATACAGGGTTTCTCACCATATTCCAGGTCCTACAGTGTGATTTTCTCATTTTTAGACTTTTTAGGAGTTTCTAACATATTCCATGTCCTACTATCTGATTTTCTCATTTTCCACATTTTTCAGGATTTCTTGCCATATTCCAGCCCCCTGTTTGAATAATTAATTATCCACGTTTTTCAGGGTTTCTCGCCATATTCTGGGACCTACAGTTTGATTTACTCATTTTTCGACTTTTCCAGGGTTTCTCACCATATTCCAGGTCCTTCACTGTGATTTTCTCATTTTCCACATTTTTTCAGGATTTCTTACCATATTCCAGTCCTTTAGTGTGATTTTTTAATTATCCACGTTTTTTTTTGGTCTCTCGCCATATTCCAAGTCCTTCAGTATGAGACCTTAATTTTCGGCATTTTTCAGGGTTTATCGCCATATTCCATGTCCTTCAGTGTGAGTTTTTAATTTTCTACTCTTTTCAGGGTTTCTCGCCATATTCTGGGTCCTACAGAGTGTATTTTTAATTTTCCACGTTTTTCAGGGTTTCTTGGCATATTCTGGGTCCTACAGTGTGATTTTCTCATTTTCCACTTTTTTCAATTTTTTTCGCATTACTGTGTCCTACAATATGATTTTCTCATTTTCCACCTTTTTCAGGTTTTCTCGCTATATTTGGGGTCCTTCAGTGTGAGTTTTTAATTTTCTACTTTTTTCAGGGTTTCTTGCCATATTCTGCGTACTACAGCGTGTATTTTTAATTTTCTACTTTTTTCAGGTTTTCTGGTCATATTCTGGGTCTTCAGTGTGAGTTTTAATTTTACTCGTTTTTCAGGTTTTCTCGCCAGATTCCCGGTCCTTTGGTGTGAATTTTTAATTTTCCACGTTTCCAGGATTTTTAGTCATATTCTGTGTCCTACAGTATGATTTTCTCATTTCCACATTTTTCTGGTTTTCTTGCCATATTCCAGGTCCTTCACTGTGAATTTTTAAGTTACCACGTTTTTCAGTATTTCTCGCCATATTATGGGTAATACAGTGTGAATTTTTAATTTTCCACTTTTTTCATGGTTTCTCGCCATAATCAAGATTTTTCAGTGTTTTTATCGCCATTATTCTAGGTATTACAGTATGATTTTCTCAGTTTTCGACTTTTTCAAGGTTTATCACCATATTCCAGGTCCTATGGTGTGATTTTCCCATTTTCCACATTTTTCAGGATTTCTCACCATATTCCAGTTCTTCAGTGTGAGTTTTTAATTATCCATGTTTTTCAGGATTTCTCGCCAGGTACTACAGTGTGATTTTCTCATTATTCGACTATACAGGGTTTCTCACCCTATTCCAAGTCCTACAGTGTTCTTTTCTCATTTTCCCTGGTTTTCAGGATTTCTCGCCCTATTCCAGGTCCTTCTGTGTGAGTTTTTACATTTCCAAGATTTTCACAGTTTCTTGTCATATTCCAGGTCCTTCAGTGTGAGTTTTTAATTTTCGACATTTTTCATGGTTAATCGCCATATTCTAGGTACTACAGTACGATTTTCTCATTTTTCGACGTTTTCAGGGTTTCTCACGAGATTCCAGGTCCTACAGTGTGATTTTCTAATTTTTCGAGTTTTTCACGGTTTCTCACCATATTCCAGGTCCTACAGTGTGATTTTCTCATTATTCGACTATACAGGGTTTCTCACCATATTCCAGGTCCTACAGTGTGATTTTCTCATTTTTAGACTTTTTAGGGGTTTCTACCATATTCCATGTCCTACTATCTGATTTTCTCATTTTCCACATTTTTCAGGATTTCTTGCCATATTCCAGGCCTTCAATGTGATTTTTTAATTATCCACGTTTTTCAGGGTTTCTCGCCATATTCCAGGTCCTTCAGTGCGATTTTCTCATTTTCCACATTTTTCAGGATTTCTTGCCATATTCCAGCCCCCTGTTTGAATAATTAATTATCCACGTTTATCAGGGTTTCTCGCCATATTCTGGGACCTACAGTTTGATTTACTCATTTTTCGACTTTTCCAGGGTTTCTCACCATATTCCAGGTCCTACACTGTGATTTTCTCATTTTCCACATTTTTTCAGGATTTCTTGCCATATTCCAGTCCTTTAGTGTGATTTTTTAATTATCCACGTTTTTTTTTTTTTTTTTGGTCTCTCGCCATATTCCAAGTCCTTCAGTATGAGACCTTAATTTTCGGTACTTTTCAGGGTTTATCGCCATATTCCAGGTCCTTCAGTGTGAGTTTTTAATTTTCTACTCTTTTCAGGGTTTCTCGCCATATTGTGGGTCCTACAGAGTGTATTTTTAATTTTCCACGTTTTTCAGGGTTTCTTGGCATATTCTGGGTCCTACAGTGTGTTTTTCTCATTTAACACATTTTTCAATTTTTTTCGCAATACTGTGTCCTACAATATGATTTTCTCATTTTCCACCTTTTTCAGGTTTTCTCGCTATATTTGGGGTCCTTCAGTGTGAGTTTTTAATTTTCTACTTTTTTCAGGTTTTCTTGCCATATTCTGGGTACTACAGCGTGTATTTTTAATTTTCTACTTTTTTCAGGTTTTCTGGCCATATTCTGGGTCTTCAGTGTGAGTTTTTAATTTTACTCGTTTTTCAGGTTTTCTCGCCAGATTCCCGGTCCTTTGGTGTGAATTTTTAATTTTCCACGTTTCCAGGATTTTTAGTCATATTCTGGGTCCTACAGTATGATTTTCTCATTTCCACATTTTTCTGGTTTTCTTGCCATATTCCAGGTCCTTCATTGTGAATTTTTAAGTTTCCACGTTTTTCAGTATTTCTCGCCATATTATGGGTAATACAGTGTGAATTTTTAATTTTCCACTTTTTTCATGGTTTCTCGCCATAATCAAGATTTTTCAGTGTTTTTATCGCCATTATTCTAGGTATTACAGTATGATTTTCTCAGTTTTCGACTTTTTCAAGGTTTATCACCATATTCGAGGTCCTATGGTGTGATTTTCCCATTTTCCACATTTTTCAGGATTTCTCACCATATTCCAGTTCTTCAGTGTGAGTTTTTAATTATCCATGTTTTTCAGGATTTCTCGCCAGGTACTACAGTGTGATTTTCTCATTATTCGACTATACAGGGTTTCTCACCCTATTCCAAGTCCTACAGTGTTCTTTTCTCATTTTCCCTGGTTCTCAGGATTTCTAGCCCTATTCCAGGTCCTTCTGTGTGAGTTTTTACATTTCCAAGATTTTCACAGTTTCTTGTCATATTCCAGGTCCTTCAGTGTGAGTTTTTAATTTTCGACATTTTTCATGGTTAATCGCCATATTCTAGGTCCTATGTACGATTTTCTCATTTTTCGACGTTTTCAGGGTTTCTCACGAGATTCCAGGTCCTACAGTGTGATTTTCTAATTTTTCGAGTTTTTCACGGTTTCTCACCATATTCCAGGTCCTACAGTGTGATTTTCTCATTATTCGACTATACAGGGTTTCTCACTATATTCCAGGTCCTACAGTGTGATTTTCTCATTTTTAGACTTTTTAGAAGTTTCTCCCATATTCCATGTCCTACTATCTGATTTTCTCATTTTCCACATTTTTCAGGATTTCTTGCCATATTCCAGGCCTTCAATGTGATTTTTTAATTATCCACGTTTTTCAGGGTTTCTCGCCATATTCCAGGTCCTTCAGTGCGATTTTCTCATTTTCTACATTTTTCAGGATTTCTTGCCATATTCCAGTCCTTTAGTGTGATTTTTTAATTATCCACGTTTTTTTTTTTTTTTTTTTGGTCTCTTGCCATATTCCAAGTCCTTCAGTATGAGACCTTAATTTTCGGCATTTTTCAGGGTTTATCGCCATATTCCAGGTCCTTCAGTGTGAGTTTTTAATTTTCTACTCTTTTCAGGGTTTCTCGCCATAATCTGGGTCCTACAGAGTGTATTTTTAATTTTCCACGTTTTTCAGGGTTTCTTGGCATATTCTGGGTCCTACAGTGTGTTTTTCTCATTTAACACATTTTTCAATTTTTTTCGCATTACTGTGTCCTACAATATGATTTTCTCATTTTCCACCTTTTTCAGGTTTTCTCGCTATATTTAGGGTCCTTCAGTGTGAGTTTTTAATTTTCTACTTTTTTCAGGTTTTCTTGCCATATTCTGGGTACTACAGCGTGTATTTTTAATTTTCTCCTTTTTTCAGGTTTTCTCGCCAGATTCCCGGTCCTTTGGTGTGAATTTTTAATTTTCCACGTTTCCAGGATTTTTAGTCATATTCTGGGTCCTACAGTATGATTTTCTCATTTCCACATTTTTCTGGTTTTCTTGCCATATTCCAGGTCTTCATTGTGAATTTTTAAGTTTCCACGTTTTTCAGTATTTCTCGCCATATTATGGGTAATACAGTGTGAATTTTTAATTTTCCACTTTTTTCATGGTTTCTCGCCATAATCAAGATTTTCAGTGTTTTTATCGCCATTATTCTAGGTATTACAGTATGATTTTCTCAGTTTTCGACTTTTTCAAGGTTTATCACCATATTCCAGGTCCTATGGTGTGATTTTCCCATTTTCCACATTTTTCAGGATTTCTCACCATATTCCAGTTCTTCAGTGTGAGTTTTTAATTATCCATGTCTTTCAGGATTTCTCGCCAGGTACTACAGTGTGATTTTCTCATTATTCGACTATACAGGGTTTCTCACCCTATTCCAAGTCCTACAGTGTTCTTTTCTCATTTTCCCTGGTTTTCAGGATTTCTCGCCCTATTCCAGGTCCTTCAGTGTGAGTTTTTTACATTTCCAAGATTTTCACAGTTTCTCGTCATATTCCAGGTCCTTCAGTGTGAATTTTTAATTTTCGACATTTTTCATGGTTAATTGCCATATTCTAGGTCCTATAGTACGATTTTCTCAATTTTCGACGTTTTCAGGGTTTCTCACGAGATTCCAGGTCCTACAGTGTGATTTTCTAATTTTTCGAGTTTTTCAGGGTTTCTCACCATATTCCAGGTCCTACAGTGTGATTTTCTCATTATTCGACTATACAGGGTTTCTCACCATATTCCAGGTCCTACAGTGTGATTTTCTCATTTTTAGACTTTTTAGGGGTTTCTACCATATTCCATGTCCTACTATCTGATTTTCTCATTTTCCACATTTTTCAGGATTTCTTGCCATATTCCAGGCCTTCAATGTGATTTTTAATTATCCACGTTTTTCAGGGTTTCTCGCCATATTCCAGGTCCTTCAGTGCGATTTTCTCATTTTCCACATTTTTCAGGATTTCTTGCCATATTCCAGCCCCCTGTTTGAATAATTAATTATCCACGTTTATCAGGGTTTCTCGCCATATTCTGGGACCTACAGTTTGATTTACTCATTTTTCGACTTTTCCAGGGTTTCTCACCATATTCCAGGTCCTACACTGTGATTTTCTCATTTTCCACATTTTTTCAGGATTTCTTGCCATATTCCAGTCCTTTAGTGTGATTTTTTAATTATCCACGTTTTTCAGGGTTTCTCGCCACATTCCAGGTCCTTCAGTGCGATTTTCTCATTTTCTACATTTTTCAGGATTTCTTGTCATATTCCAGCCCCCTGTTTGAATAATTAATTATCCACGTTTTTCAGGGTTTCTCGCCATATTCTGGGACCTACAGTTTGATTTACTCATTTTTCGACTTTTCCAGGGTTCTCACCATATTCCAGGTCCTACACTGTGATTTTCTCATTTTCACATTTTTCAGGATTTTCTTGCCATATTCTAGTCCTTTAGTGTGATTTTTTAATTATCCACGTTTTTTTTTTTTTTTTTGGTCTCTTGCCATATTCCAAGTCCTTCAGTATGAGACCTTAATTTTTGGCATTTTTCAGGGTTTATCGCCATATTCCAGGTCCTTCAGTGTGAGTTTTTAATTTTCTACTCTTTTCAGGGTTTCTCGCCATATTCTGGGTCCTACAGAGTGTATTTTTAATTTTCCCACGTTTTTCAGGGTTTCTTGGCATACTTCTGGGTCCTACAGTGTGATTTTCTCATTTTCCACTTTTTTCAATTTTTTTCGCATTACTGTGTCCTACAATATGTTTTTCTCATTTTCCACCTTTTTCAGGTTTTCTCGCTATATTTGGGGTCCTTCAGTGTGAGTTTTAATTTTCTACTTTTTTCAGGGTTTCTTGCCATATTCTGGGTACTCCTGCGTGTATTTTTAATTTTCTACTTTTTTCAGGTTTTCTGGCCATATTCTGGGTCTTCAGTGTGAGTTTTTAATTTTACTCGTTTTTCAGGTTTTCTAGCCATATTCCCGGTCTTTTGGTGTGAATTTTTAATTTTCCACGTTTCCAGAATTTTTAGTCATATCTGGGTCATACAGTATGATTTTCTCATTTCCACGTTTTTTCAGGTTTTCTTGCCATATTCCAAGTCCTTCAGTGTGAATTTTTAATTTTCCACGTTTTTGAGTATTTCTCGACATATTCTGCTTAATACAGTGTGAATTTTTAATTTTCCACTTTTTTCATGGTTTCTCACCATATTCTGTGTCCGACAGTGTGAATTTTTAATTTTCACGTTTTTCATGGTTTCTCGGCATATTCTGGATACTGCAGTGTGATTTTTCTCATTTTCCACGTTTTCGAGTTTTTATGTAATTCAGGGTCCTACGGTGTGATTTTCTCATTTTCCACTTTTTCAGGGTTCTCCCCATATTTGGGGTCCTTCTGTGTGAGTTTTTTATTTTCTACTTTTTTCAGGTTTTCTCGCCATATTCTTGGTCCTTCAGTGTGAGTTTTTAATTTTCCTCGTTTTTCAGGTTTTCTAGCCATATTCGGGATCCTACAGTGTGAATTTTCAATTTTCCACGTTTTTCAGTTTTTTTTGGTCATATTCTGGGTCTTACAGTGTGATTTTCTCATTTCCACCTTTTTCAGGTTTTCTTGCAATATTCCAGGTCCTTCATTGTGAATTTTTAAGTTTCCACGTTTTTCAGTATTTCTCGCCATATTATGGGTAATATAGTGTGAATTTTTAATTTTCCACTTTTTTCATGGTTTCTCGCCATAATCAAGATTTTTCAGAGTTTTTATCGCCATTATTCTAGGTATTACAGTATGATTTTCTCATTTTTGATCCTTTCATGGTTTGTCACCATATTTCAGGTCCTACAGTGTGATTTTCTCATTTTTCGACTTTTTCAAGATTTATCACCATATTCCAGGTCCTATGGTGTGATTTTCCCATTTTCCACATTTTCAGGATTTCTCACCATATTCCAGTTCTTCAGTGTGAGTTTTTAATTATCCAGGTTTTTCAGGATTTCTTGCCAGGTACTACAATGTGATTTTCTCATTATTCTACTATACAGTGTTTCTCACCCTATTCCAAGTCCTACAGTGTTCTTTTCTCATTTTCCCTGGTTTTCAGGATTTCTTGCCCTATTCCAGGTCCTTCTGTGTGAGTTTTTAATTTTCCAATATTTTCACTGTTTCTTGCCATATTCCAGGTCCTTCAGTGTGAGTTTTTAATTTTCGACATTTTTCATGGTTAATCGCCATATTCTAGGTCCTATAGTACGATTTTCTCATTTTTCGACGTTTTCAGGGTTTCTCACGAGATTCCAGGTCCTACATTGTGATTTCTAATTTTCGAGTTTTTCAGGGTTTCTCACCATATTCCAGGTCCTACAGTGTGATTTTCTCATTATTCGACTATACAGGGTTTCTCACCATATTCCAGGTCCTACAGTGTGATTTTCTCATTTTTAGACTTTTTAGGGGTTTCTACCATATTCCATGTCCTACTATCTGATTTTCTCATTTTCCACATTTTTCAGGATATCTTTCCATATTCCAGGCCTTCAATGTGATTTTTAATTATCCACGTTTTTCAGGGTTTCTCGGCCATATTCCAGGTCCTTCAGTGCGATTTTCTCATTTTCCACATTTTTCAGGATTTCTTGCCATATACCAGCCCCCTGTTTGAATAATTAATTATCCACGTTTTTCAGGGTTTCTAGCCATATTCTGGGATACAGTTTGATTTACTAATTTTTCGACTTTTCCAGGGTTCTCACCATATTCCAGGTCCTACACTGTGATTTTCTCATTTTCCACATTTTTCAGGATTTATTGCCATATTCCAGTCCTTTAGTGTGATTTTTTAATTATCCACGTTTTTTTTTTTGGTTTCTCGCCATATTCTAAGTCCTTCGGTATGAGACCTTAATTTTCGGCATTTTTTAGGGTTATCGCAATATTCCAGGTCCTTCAGTGTGAGTTTTTAATTTTCTACTCTTTTCAGGGGTTTCTCGCCATATTCTGGGTCCTACAGAGTGTATTTTTAATTTTCCACGTTTTTCAGGATTTCTTGGCATATTCTGGGTCCTACAGTGTGATTTTCTCATTTTCCACTTTTTTCAATTTTTTTCGCATTACTGTGTCCTACAATATGATTTTCTCATTTTCCACCTTTTTCAGGTTTTCTCGCTATATTTGGGGTCCTTCAGTGTGAGTTTTTAATTTTCTACTTTTTTCAGGGTTTCTCACCATATTCTGGGTACTACAGTGTGTATTTTTAATTTTCTACTTTTTTCAGGTTTTCTGGCCATATTCTGGGTCTTCAGTGTGAGTTTTTAATTTTACTCGTTTTTCAGGTTTTCTCACCATATTCCTGGTCCTTTGGTGTGAATTTTTAATTTTCCACGTTTCCAGGATTTTTAGTCATATTCTGGGTCATACAGTATGATTTTCTCATTTCCAAGTTTTTTAGGTTTTCTTGCCATATTCCAGGTCCTTCAGTGTGAATTTTTAATTTTCCACGTTTTTCAGTATTTCTCGCCATATTCTGTGTAATACAGTGTGAATTTTTAATTTTCCACTTTTTTCATGGATTCTCGCCATATTCTGTGTCTGACAGTGTGAATTTTTAATTTTCACGTTTTTCAGGGTTTCTCGGCATATTCTGGATCCTGCAGTGTGATTTTTCTCATTTTCCACGTTTTTCGAGTTTTTATGTAATTCAGGGTCCTACAGTGTGATTTTCTCATTTTCCACCTTTTTCAGTTTTCTGGCCATATTTGGGGTCCTTCAGTGTGAGTTTTTAATTTTCTACTTTTTTCAGGGTTTCTTGCCATATTCTGGGTACTCCTGCGTGTATTTTTAATTTTCTACTTTTTTCAGGTTTTCTGGCCATATTCTGGGTCTTCAGTGTGAGTTTTTAATTTTACTCGTTTTCAGGTTTTCTAGCCATATTCCCGGTCTTTTGGTGTGAATTTTTAATTTTCCACGTTTCCAGAATTTTTTAGTCATATTCTGGGTCCTACAGTATGATTTTCTCATTTCCACGTTTTTCAGGTTTTCTTGCCATATTCCAAGTCCTTCAGTGTGAATTTTTAATTTTCCACGTTTTTGAGTATTTCTCGACATATTCTGCTTAATACAGTGTGAATTTTTAATTTTCCACTTTTTTCATGGTTTCTCACCATATTCTGTGTCCGACAGTGTGAATTTTAATTTTCACGTTTTTCATGGTTTCTCGGCATATTCTGGATACTGCAGTGTGATTTTTCCTCATTTTCCACGTTTTTCGAGTTTTTATGTAATTCAGGGTCCTACGGTGTGATTTTCTCATTTTCCACTTTTTCAGGGTTTCTCCCCATATTTGGGGTCCTCTGTGTGAGTTTTTTATTTTCTACTTTTTTCAGGTTTTCTCGCCATATTCTTGGTCCTTCAGTGTGAGTTTTAATTTTCCTCGTTTTCAGGTTTTCTAGCCATATCGGGATCCTACAGTGTGAATTTTCAATTTTCCACGTTTTTCAGTTTTTTTGGTCATATTCTGGGTCTTACAGGTGTGATTTTCTCATTTCCACCTTTTTCAGGTTTTCTTGCAATAATTCCAGGTCCTTCATTGTGAATTTTTAAGTTTCCACGTTTTTCAGTATTTCTCGCCATATTATGGGTAATATAGTGTGAATTTTTAATTTTCCACTTTTTTCATGGTTTCTCGCCATAATCAAGATTTTTCAGAGTTTTTATCGCCATTATTCTAGGTATTACAGTATGATTTTCTCATTTTTGATCCTTTCATGGTTTGTCACCATATTTCAGGTCCTACAGTGTGATTTTCTCATTTTTCGACTTTTTCAAGGTTTATCACCATATTCCAGGTCCTATGGTGTGATTTTCCCATTTTCCACATTTTTCAGATTTCTCACCATATTCCAGTTCTTCAGTGTGAGTTTTTAATTATCCAGGTTTTTCAGGATTTCTTGCCAGGTACTACAATGTGATTTTCTCATTATTCTACTATACAGTGTTTCTCACCCTATTCCAAGTCCTACAGTGTTCTTTTCTCATTTTCCCTGGTTTTCAGGATTTCTTGCCCTATTCCAGGTCCTTCTGTGTGAGTTTTTAATTTTCCAATATTTTCACTGTTTCTTGCCATAATTCCAGGTCCTTCAGTGTGAGTTTTTAATTTTCGACATTTTTCATGGTTAATCGCCATATTCTAGGTCCTATAGTACGATTTTCTCATTTTTCGACGTTTTCAGGGTTTCTCACGAGATTCCAGGTCCTACATTGTGATTTTCTAATTTTTCGAGTTTTTCAGGGTTTCTCACCATATTCCAGGTCCTACAGTGTGATTTTCTCATTATTCGACTATACAGGGTTTCTCACCATATTCCAGGTCCTACAGTGTGATTTTCTCATTTTTAGACTTTTTAGAGGGTTTCTACCATATTCCATGTCCTACTATCTGATTTTCTCATTTTCCACATTTTTCAGGATATCTTTCCATATTCCAGGCCTTCAATGTGATTTTTTAATTATCCACGTTTTTCAGGGTTTCTCGCCATATTCCAGGTCCTTCAGTGCGATTTTCTCATTTTCCACATTTTTCAGGATTTCTTGCCATATACCAGCCCCCTGTTTGAATAATTAATTATCCACGTTTTTCAGGGTTTCTAGCCATATTCTGGGATACAGTTTGATTTACTAATTTTTCGACTTTTCCAGGGTTTCTCACCATATTCCAGGTCCTACACTGTGATTTTCCTCATTTTCCACATTTTTTCAGGATTTATTGCCATATTCCAGTCCTTTAGTGTGATTTTTTAATTATCCACGTTTTTTTTTTTTTGGTTTCTCGCCATATTCTAAGTCCTTCGGTATGAGACCTTAATTTTCGGCATTTTTTAGGGTTTATCGCCATATTCCAGGTCCTTCAGTGTGAGTTTTTAATTTTCTACTCTTTTCAGGGTTTCTCGCCATATTCTGGGTCCTACAGAGTGTATTTTTAATTTTCCACGTTTTTCAGGATTTCTTGGCATATTCTGGGTCCTACAGTGTGATTTTCTCATTTTCCACTTTTTTCAATTTTTTCGCATTACTGTGTCCTACAATATGATTTTCTCATTTTCCACCTTTTTCAGGTTTTCTCGCTATATTTGGGGTCCTTCAGTGTGAGTTTTTAATTTTCTACTTTTTTCAGGGTTTCTCACCATATTCTGGGTACTACAGTGTGTATTTTTAATTTTCTACTTTTTTCAGGTTTTCTGGCCATATTCTGGGTCTTCAGTGTGAGTTTTTAATTTTACTCGTTTTTCAGGTTTTCTCACCATATTCCTGGTCCTTTGGTGTGAATTTTTAATTTTCCCACGTTTCCAGGATTTTTAGTCATATTCTGGGTCATACAGTATGATTTTCTCATTTCCAAGTTTTTTAGGTTTTCTTGCCATATTCCAGGTCCTTCAGTGTGAATTTTTAATTTTCCACGTTTTTCAGTATTTCTCGCCATATTCTGTGTAATACAGTGTGAATTTTTAATTTTCCACTTTTTTCATGGATTCTCGCCATATTCTGTGTCTGACAGTGTGAATTTTTAATTTTCACGTTTTTCAGGGTTTCTCGGCATATTCTGGATCCTGCAGTGTGATTTTTCTCATTTTCCACGTTTTTCGAGTTTTTATGTAATTCAGGGTCCTACAGTGTGATTTTCTCATTTTCCACTTTTTCAGGGTTTCTCCCCATATTTGGGGGTCCTTCTGTGTGAGTTTTTTATTTTCTACTTTTTTCAGGTTTTCTCGCCATATTCTTGGTCCTTCAGTGTGAGTTTTTAATTTTCCTTGTTTTTCAGGTTTTCTAGCCATATTTGGGGTCCTACAGTGTGAATTTTTAATTTTCCACGTTTTTCAGTTTTTTTTTTGGTCATATTCTGGGTCTTACAGTGTGATTTTCTCATTTCCACCTTTTTCAGGTTTTCTTGCCATATTCCAGGTCCTTCATTGTGAATTTTTAAGTTTCCACGTTTTTCAGTATTTCTCGCCATATTATGGGTAATACAGTGTGAATTTTTAATTTTCCACTTTTTTCATGGTTTCTCGCCATAATCAAGATTTTTCAGTGTTTTTATCGCCATATTCTAGGTATTACAGTATGATTTCTCATTTTTGATCCTTTCATGGTTTGTCACCATATTTCAGGTCCTACAGTGTGATTTTCTCATTTTCATCTTTTTCAAGGTTTATCACCATATTCCAGGTCCTATGGTGTAATTTTCCCATTTTCCACATTTTTCAGGATTTCTCACCATATTCCAGTTCTTCAGTGTGAGTTTTAATTATCCATGTTTTTCAGGATTTCTCGACAGTACTACAGTGTGATTTTCTCATTATTCGACTATACAGGGTTTCTCACCCTATTCCAAGTCCTACAGTGTTCTTTCTCATTTTCCCTGGGTTTTCAGGATTTCTCGCCCTATTCCAGGTCCTTCTGTGTGAGTTTTTAATTTTCGACATTTTTCATGGTTAATCGCCATATTCTAGGTCCTATAGTACGATTTTCTCATTTTTCGACGTTTTCAGGGTTTCTCACGAGATTCCAGGTCCTACATTGTGATTTTCTAATTTTTCGAGTTTTTCAGGGTTCTCACCATATTCCAGGTCCTACAGTGTGATTTTCTCATTATTCGACTATACAGGGTTTCTCACCATATTCCAGGTCCTACAGTGTGATTTTCTCATTTTTAGACTTTTAGGGGTTTCTACCATATTCCATGTCCTACTATCTGATTTTCTCATTTTCCACATTTTTCAGGATTTCTTGCCATATTCCAGGCCTTCAATGTGATTTTTTAATTATCCACGTTTTTCAGGGTTTCTAGCCATATTCCAGGTCCTTCAGTGCGATTTTCTCATTTTCTACATTTTTCAGGATTTCTTGCCATATTCCAGCCCCCTGTTTGAATAATTAATTATCCACGTTTTTCAGGTTTCTCGCCATATTCTGGGACCTACAGTTTGATTTAATCATTTTTCGACTTTTCCAGGGTTTCTCCCCATATTCCAGGTCCTACACTGTGATTTTCTCATTTTCCACATTTTTCAGGATTTCTTGCCATATTCCAGTCCCTTTAGTGTGATTTTTTAATTATCCACGTTTTTTTTTTTTTTTTTTGGTCTCTTGCCATATTCCAAGTCCTTCAGTATGAGACCTTAATTTTCGGCATTTTTCAGGGTTTATCGCCATATTCCAGGTCCTTCAGTGTGAGTTTTTAATTTTCTACTCTTTTCAGGGTTTCTCGCCATATTCTGGGTCCTACAGAGTGTATTTTTATTTTCCACGTTTTTCAGGGTTCTTGGCATATTCTGGGTCCTACAGTGTGATTTTCTCATTTTCCACTTTTTTCAATTTTTTTCGCATTACTGTGTCCTACAATATGATTTTCTCATTTTCCACCTTTTTCAGGTTTTCTCGCTATATTTGGGGTCCTTCAGTGTGAGTTTTTAATTTTCTACTTTTTTCAGGGTTTCTTGCCATATTCTGGGTCCTACAGAGTGTATTTTTAATTTTCCATGTTTTTCAGGGTTTCTCGGCATATTCGGGGTCCTACAATGTGATTTTCTCATTTTCCACTGTTTTCAATTTTTTTCGCATTACTGTGTCCTACAGTAAAACTTTCCCATTTTCCACCTTTTTCAGGTTTTCTCGCTATATTTGGGGTCCTTCAGTGTGAGTTTTTAATTTTCTACTTTTTCAGGGTTTCTCGCCATATTCTGGGTCCTACAGTGTGTATTTTTAATTTTCTACGTTTTTCAGGTTTTCTCGCCATATTCCAGGTCCTTCGGTGTGAATTTTTAATTTTCCACGTTTCCAGGATTTTTAGTCATATTCTAGGTCCTACCATATGATTTTCTCATTTCCACGTTTTTCAGGTTTTCTTGCCATATTCCAGGTCCTTCAGTGTGAATTTTTAATTTTCCACGTTTTTCAGTATTTCTCGCCATATTCTGCGTAATACAGTGTGAATTTTTAATTTTCCACTTTTTTCATGGATTCTCGCCATATTCTGTGTCAGACAGTGTGAATTTTTAATTTTCACGTTTTTCAGGGTTTCTCAGCATATTCTCGGTCCTGCAGTGTGATTTTCTCATTTTCCACGTTTTTCGAGTTTTTACGTAATTCTCGGTCCTCCAGTGTGATTTTCTAATTTTCCACTTTTTCAGGTTTATCCCCATATTTGGGGTCCTTCAGTGTGAATTTTTAGTTTTCCACATTTTTCTGGTTTTTTCGTCATATCTGGATCTTACAGTGTGATTTTCTCATTTCCAACTTTTTCAGGTTTTCTTGGTGTATTCCATGTCCTTCATTGTGAATTTTTAAGTTTCCACGTTTTTTCAGTATTTCTCGCCATATTATGGGTAATATAGTGTGTTTTTTTAATTTTCCACTTTGTTCATGTTTTCTTGCCATAATCGAGATTTTTCAGTGTTTTTATCACCATAGTATAGGTATTAGAGTATGATTTTCTCTTTTTCGTTCCTTTAATGGTTTGTCACCATATTTCAGGTCCTACAGTGTATTTTTCTCATTTTTCGACTTTTTCAAGGTTTATCAACCATATTCCAGGTCTTACGGTGTGATTTTCTCATTTTCCACCTTTTTCAGGTATTCTCGCCATAATCGGGGTCCTTCAGTGTGAGTTTTAATTTTCTACTTTTTTCATTGTTTCTTGCCATATTCTGCGTCCTACAGAGTGTATTTTTATTTTCCACGTTTTTCAGGGTTTCTCGGCATATTCTGGGCCCTACAGTGTGATTTTTCTCATTTCCACTTTTTTCATTTTTTTTCGCATTACTGTGTCCTACAGTATGATTTTCTCATTTTCCATCTTTTCCAGGTTTTCTCGCTATATTTGGGGTCCTTCAGTGTGAGTTTTTAATTTTCTACTTTTTTCAGGGTTTCTCCGCCATATTCTGGGAACTACAGCGTGTATTTTTAATTTTCTACGTTTTTCGAAAAATGAGAAAATCACACTGTAGGACCTGGAATATTGTGAGAAACCCCGAAAAAGTCGAAAATTGAGAATATCTTACTGTAGTACCTAGAATATAGCGATAAACACTGATAAATGTCGAAAATTAAAACTCACAATGAAGGACCTAGAATATGGCGAGAAATTTTAAAAATATGGAAATTGAGAAAAGCACACAGTAGGACTTGGAATATGGCGAGAAACACTGAAAAACGTGGATAATTAAAAAAATCACACTTAAAGCCTGGAATATTGCAAGAAATCCTGAAAAATGTGGAAAATGAGAAAATCACCCTTTAGGACCTGGAATATGGTGATAAACCCTGAAAAAGTCGAAAAATGAGAAAATCACACTGTAGGATCTGAAATATGGTAAAAACCATGAAAGAATCAAAAATGAGAAAATCATACTGTAATTCCTAGAATATGGCGATAAAATCACTGAAAAATTTCGAAAATAAAAAAGCACACACAGAATGACCTGAAAAATGGCGAGAAACCCTGAAAAACGGGGATAATGAAAAAAATCACACTGAAGGACCCCGAATATGGCGAGAAAACCTGAAAAAGGTGGAAAATAAGAAAATCATACTGTAGGACCCAGAATATGACGAGAAAAACTTACAAACGTTAAAAATTAAAAATTCACACTGTAGGACCCTGTATATGGCGAGAAAACCTGAAAAAGGTAGAAAAAGAGAAAATCACACTGTAGGACGCAGAATATGAGGAGAAACCCTGAAAAAGTGGAAAATTAAAAATACACGCTGTAGGAACCAGAATATGGTGAGAACCCCTGAAAAAAAGTAAAAAATTAAAAACTCACACTGAAGGACCTGGAATATGGCAAGAAAACCTGAAAATCGTGGAAATGAGAAAATCACACTGTAGAACACAGAATATGACAAAAAAAACCTGAAAAAACGTGGAAAATTAAAAATTCACACTGAAGGACCCAAATATGGCGAGAAAACCTGAAAAACGAGGAAAATTAAAAACTCACACTGAAGGACCTAGAATGTGGCGAGAAAAACTGAAAAAGGTGGAAAATGAGAAAATCACACTGTAGGACCCAGAATATGACGAAAAAACGTTTAAAATTAAAAATTCACACTGTAGGATCCCATATATGGCGAGAAAACCTGAAAAAGGCGGAAAATGAGAAACTCACACTGTAGGACCCAGAATTACTAAAAAACTTGAAAAGGGTCGAAAATGAGAAAGTCACTCTGTAGGACTCAGAATATGCAGAGAAACCATGAAAAACGTCAAAAATTAAAAATGCACTCTGTAGGACCCAGAATATGGCGAGAAACCCTGAAAAAAAGTAGAAATTAAAAAACTCAAAGAAAAGGATCCCGATACTGCGCAAAAACCTGAAAAATGTGTAAAATGAGAAAATCACACTGTAGGACCCAGAATTAGGAAAAAACTTCAAAAACATGGAAATGAGAAAATCACACTGCAGGACCCAGAATATACCGAGAAACCTGAAAAAAGTAGAAATTAAAAAACTCACACAAAAGGAACCCTAATACAGTGCGAAACCTGAAAAAGGTGGAAAATGAGAAAATTACACTGTAGGACACAGAATTGCAAAAAAACTTGAAAAACATGGAAAATGAGAAAATCACAGTACAGACCCAGTTATGCCAAGAAACCCTGAAAAACATGAAAATTAAAAATTCACACTGTC
>NW_028227282.1:6642908-6711381 GCF_978045245.1 Mus caroli
TTTTTCACGCTTTCTTGCCATATTCTGGGTCCAATAGTGTGAATTTTTAATTTTCACGTTTTTCAGGGTTTTCTCGGCATATTCTGAGTCCTGCAGTGTGATTTTCTCATTTTCCAATTTTTTCAGGTTTTCTCCCCATATTCGGAGGCCTTCAGTGTAAATTTTTAATTTTCTACTTTTATGGGTTTCTCGCCATATTCTTGGCCCTTAAGTGTGAGTTTTTAATTTTCCCGTTTTTCAGGTTTTCTCACCATATTCTGGGTCTTTTAATGTGAATTTTTAATTTTCCAATTTTTCATGTTTTTTCGTCATATTCTGGGTCCTGCAGTGTGATTTTCTCATTTCCACGTTTTTCAGGTTTTCTTGCCATATTCCAGGCCCTTCAGTTTGAATTTTTAAGTTTCCACATTTTTCAGTATTTCTTGCCATGTTCTGGGTAATACAGTGTGAATGTTTAATTGTCCACTTTTTTCATGGTTTCTTGCCATATTCTGTATCCGACAGGTCGTGAATTTTTAATTTTCACGTTTTCAGGGGTTTCTCAGCATATTCTGGGTCCTGGCCGTGTGATTTTATCATTTTCCACGTTGTTCAATTTTTTTCGTAAATTCTTGGTCCTACAGTGTGATTTTCTCATTTTCCACCTTTTACAAGTTTTCTCGCCATATTTGGGATCCTACAGTGTGAGTTTGTAATTTTCTAATTTTTTCAGCGTTTCTCGCCATATTCTGGGTCCTACAGCGTGTATTTTTAATTTTCCACGTTTTCAGGGTTTCTCGGCATATTCTGGATCCTACAGTGTGATTTTCTCATTTTCGAAGTTTAAGTTTTTTCGTAATCTGGTTTCTACAGTGTGATTATTCTCATTTTCAACCTTTTTCAGGTTTTTTCGCCATATTCCTGGGTCCTTCAGTATGAGTTTTTAATTTTCCTCGTTTTTCAGGTTTTGTAGCCATATTCTGGGTCCTCCAGTGTGAATTTTTTTTTTTTTTTTTGAGACAGGGTTTTTCTGTGTAGCCCTGGCTGTCCTGGAACTCACTTTGTAGACCAGGCTGGCCTGGAACTCAGAAATCCGCCTGCCTCTGCCTCCCTAGTGCTGGGATTAAAGGCGTGGCGCCACCACTCGCGGCTCAGTGTGATTTTTTAATTTTCCACGTTTTTCATGTTTTTCGTCATATTCTGGATCCAGAGTGTGATTTTCTCATTTCCGAGTTTTTCAGGTTTTTCTTGCCATATTCCAGGTCCATCAATGTGAATTTTTAATTTTCCACGTTTTTCGATATTTCTCACCATGTTTTGGGTAACACAGTGTGAATTTTTGATTTTTCACTTTTTTCATGGTTTCTGTCCATATTCTGTACCCTATAGTGTGATTTTTTTTAATTTTTTCGTTTTTCAAGGTTTTTCGGCATATTCTGGGTTCTGCAGTGGTGATTTTTTCATTTTTCACATTTTCAGGTTTTCTAGCCATATTCGGGGGTCCTTCAGTGTGAGTTTGTACTTTTCTATTTTTTTCAGGGTTTCTTGCCATATTGTGGGTCCTACAGCGTGGTATTTTTAATTTTCCACGTTTTTTCAAGTTTTTTTCGTCATATTTTGGGTCCTGCAGTGTGATTTTCTCATTTTCCAAGGTTTTTCAAGTTTTTTCATAATTCTGGGGCCCTACAGTGTTGATTTTCTCATTTTTCAACTTTTCAGGTTTCTCGCCATATTTGGGGTCCTTCCGGTCGTGATTTTTTACTTTTCTAATTTTTCAGTGTTTCTCGACATATTCTGGGTCCAACAGCGTATATTTTTAATTTTCCACGTTTTCAGGGTTTCTCGGCATATTCTGGATCCTACAGTGTGATTTTCTCATTTTCGAAGTTTAAGTTTTTTCATAATCTGGTTTCTACAGTGTGATTATTCTCATTTTCAAACTTTTTCAAGTTTTCTCGCCATATTCTGGGTCCTTCTGTGTGAGTTTTTAATTTTCCTCGTTTTTTCAGGTTAGTAGCCATATTCTGGGTTCTCCAGTGTCGAATTTTTTTTTTTTTCGAGACAGGGTTTTTCTGTGTAACCCTGGCTGTCCTGGCACTCACTTTGTAGACCAGGCTGGCCTCGAACTCAGAATCTGCCTGCCTCTGCCTCCCTAGTGCTGGGATTAAAGGCGTGCGCTACCACTCGCGGCTCAGTGTGATTTTTTAATTTTCCACGTTTTTCATGTTTTCCCGTCATATTTTGGATCCAGAGTGTGATTTTCTCATTTCCGCGTTTTTCAGGTTTTCTTGCCATATTCCAGGTCCATCAATGTGAATTTTTAATTTTCCACATTTTTCGATATTTTCTCGCCATGTTTTGGGTAATACAGTGTGAATTTTTTGATTTTTCACTTTTTTCATGGTTTCTGTCCATATTCTGTACCCTATAGTGTGATTTTTTTTAATTTTCACGTTTTTTCAGGGTTTCTCGGCATATTCTGGGGTGCTGCAGTGGTGATTTTCACTTTTTCCACGTTTTTCAAGTTTTTTCGTAATTCGGGGTCCTACAGGTGTGAATTTCTCATTTTCCACCATTTTCAGGTTTTCTCCCCATATTCGGAGTCCTTCAGTGTGAATTTTTAATTTTCTACTTTTACGGGTTTCTCGCCATATTCTGGGCCCTTAAATGTGTTTGTTTTTAATTTTCCCTATTTTTCAGGTTTTCTCACCATATTCTGGGTCCTTCAGTAGTGAATTTTTAATTTTCCACGTTTTTCATGTTTTTTCGTCATATTCTGGGTCCCTGCAGTGTGATTTTTCTCATTTCCACGTTTTTTTCAGGTTTTCTTGCCATATTCCAGGCCCTTCAGTTTGAATTTTTTATGTTTCTACATTTTTCAGTATTTCTTGCCATATTCTGGGTAATACAGTGTGAATTTTTTAATTATCCACTTTTTTCATGGTTTCTTGCCATATTCTGTGTCAGATAGTCGTGAATTTTTAATTTTCACGTTTTTTCAGGGTTACTTGGCATATTCTGGGTCCTGCAGTGTGATTTTCTCATTTTCCACGTTTTTCAAGTTTTTTTTCTTATTTCTAGGTCCCTACAGTGTGATTATTTTCATTTTCAACCTTTTTCAGGTTTTCTCGCCATATTCTGGGTTTTTTCCGGGTGAGGTTTAAATTTTCTTTTTTTCTTCAGGTTTTCTCGCCATATTCTGGGTCCTTCAGTGTGTATTTTTAATTTTCTACATTTTTCAGGTTTTCTCGCCATATTCTGGGTCCTTCAGTGTGAGGTTTTAATTTTCCTTGTTTTTCGGGTTTTCTCGCCATATTTTGGGTCATTCAGTGTGAATTTTTCATTTTCCTACATTTTTTCAGGTTTTTTCCATCATATTCAGGTTCCTACAGTGTGATTTTCTCATTTCCACGTTTTTCAGGTTTCCTTTCCATATTTCAGGTCCTTCAGTGGTGAATTTTTGAATTTTCCAAGTTTTTCAGTATTTCTCACCATATTCTGGGTAATACAGTGTGATTTTCTAATTTTCCATTTTTTCATGGTCTCTTGCCATATACTGGGTCCGACAGTGTGAATTTTTAATTTTCACGTTTTTCAGGGTTTCTTGGCATACTCTGGGTCCTGCAGGTGTGATTTTATCATTTTCCACCTTTTTCAGGTTTTTCTCGCCATATTCGGGGTCCTTCAGTGTGAATTTTTAATTTTCTAATTTTTTCATGCTTTCTCGCCATATTGTGGGTCCTACCGAGTGTATTTTTAATTTTCCACTTTATTCAGGTTTCCTTGCCATATTCTGGGTCCTACAGTGTGATTATTCTCATTTTCAAACTTTTTCAGGTTTTGTCGCCAAATTCGGGGTCCTTCAGGGTGTATTTTTAATTTTCTACATTTTTCAGGTTTTCTCGCCATATTCTGGGTCCTTCAGTCGTGAATTTTTAATTTTCCACGTTTTTTCATGTTTTTTTCGTCATATTCTGGGTCCTGCCAGTGTGATTTTCTCATTTCCACGTTTTTCAGGTTTTCTTGCCATATTCCAGGCCCTTCAGTTTGAATTTTTATGTTTCTACATTTTTCCAGTATTTCTTGCCATATTCTGGGTAATACAGTAGTGAATTTTTAATTATCCACTTTTTTCATGGTTTCTTGCCATATTCTGTGTCAGATAGTGTGAATTTTTAATTTTCACGTTTTTCAGGGTTACTTGGCATATTCTGTGTCCTGCAGTGTGTGATTTTCTCATTTTCCACGTTTTTCAAGTTTTTTTCTTATTTCTAGGTCCTACAGTGTGATTATTTTCATTTTCAACCTTTTTCAGGTTTTCTTGCCATATTCTGGGTTTTTCCGGGTGAGGTTTAAATTTTCTTTTTTCTTCAGGTTTTCTCGCCATATTCTGGGGTCCTTCAGTGTGTATTTTTAATTTTCTACATTTTTCAGGTTTTCTCGCCATATTCTGGGTCCTTCAGTGTGAGGTTTTAATTTTCCTTGTTTTTCGGGTTTTCTTGCCATATTTTGGGTCATTCAGTGTGAATTTTTTATTTTCCACGTTTTTCAGGTTTTTTCATCATATTCAGGGTCCTACAGTGTGATTTTTCTCATTTCCACGTTTTTTCAGGTTTTCTTGCCTTATTCCAGGTCCTTCAGTGTGAATTTTTAATTTTCTACGTTTTTCAGTATTTCTCGCCCATATTCTGGGTAAATACAGTGTGATTTTCTAATTTTCCATTTTTTCATGGTTACTTGCCATATACTGGGTCCGAGAGTGTGAATTTTTAATTTTCACGTTTTCAGGGTTTCTCGGCATATTCTGGGTCCTACAGTGTCCATTTTCTCATTTTCCGCGTTTTTCAAGTTTTTTCGTAATTCTGGGTCTCTACAGTGTGATTTCCTCATTTTACACCTTTTTCAGGTTTTCTCCCCATATTTGGTTTCCTTCACTGTGAGTTTTTAATTTTCTACTTTTTTCAGGGTTTCTCCTCATATTCTAGGCCCGATAGTGTGAATTTTTAATTTTCACGTTTTTCTTGGTTTCTCAGCATATTCTGGGTCCTGCAGTGTGATTTTCTCATTTTCCACCTTTTACAAGTTTATTCGTAATTCTGGGTCCTGCAGTGTGATTTTCTCATTTTTCCACCTTTTACAAGTTTATTCGTAATTCTGGGTCCTGCCGTGTGATTTTCTCATTTTCCACCTTTTACAAGTTTATTCGTAATTCTGGGTCCTGCAGTGTGATTTTCTCATTTTCCACCTTTTACAAGTTTATTCGTAATTCTGGGTCCTACAGTGTGATTTTCTCATTTTCCACCCTTTTCAGGTTTATCTCACCATATTTGGGGTCCTTCACTGTGAGTTTTTAATTTTCTACCTTTTTCACGCTTTCTTGCCATATTCTGGGTCCAATAGTGTGAATTTTTAATTTTCACGTTTTTCAGGGTTTCTCGGCATATTCTGAGTCCTGCAGTGTGATTTTCTCATTTTCCAATTTTTTCAGGTTTTCTCCCCATATTCGGAGGCCTTCAGTGTAAATTTTTAATTTTCTACTTTTATGGGTTTCTCGCCATATTCTTGGCCCTTAAGTGTGAGTTTTTAATTTTCCCTTTTTTCAGGTTTTCTCACCATATTCTGGGTCTTTTAATGTGAATTTTTAATTTTCCAATTTTTCATGTTTTTTCGTCATATTCTGGGTCCTGCAGTGTGATTTTCTCATTTCCACGTTTTTCAGGTTTTCTTGCCATAATTCCAGGCCCTTCAGTTTGAATTTTTAAGTTTCCACATTTTTCAGTATTTCTTGCCATGTTCTGGGTAATACAGTGTGAATGTTTAATTGTCCACTTTTTTCATGGTTTCTTGCCATATTCTGTATCCGACAGTGTGAATTTTTAATTTTCACGTTTTTAGGGTTTCCTCAGCATATTCTGGGTCCTGCCGTGTGATTTTATCATTTTCCACGTTGTTCAATTTTTTTCGTAATTCTTGGTCCTACAGTGTGATTTTCTCATTTTCCACCTTTTACAAGTTTTCTCGCCATATTTGGGATCCTACAGTGTGAGTTTGTAATTTTCTAATTTTTTCAGCGTTTCTCGCGCATATTCTGGGTCCTACAGCGTGTATTTTTAATTTTCCACGTTTTCAGGGTTTCTCGGCATATTCTGGATCCTACAGTGTGATTTTCTCATTTTCGAAGTTTAAGTTTTTTCGTAATCTGGTTTCTACAGTGTGATTATTCTCATTTTCAACCTTTTTCAGGTGTTTTTCGCCATATTCTGGGTCCTTCAGTATGAGTTTTTAATTTTCCTCGTTTTTCAGGTTTTGTAGCCATATTCTGGGTCCTCCAGTGTGAATTTTTTTTTTTTTTTTGAGACAGGGTTTTTCTGTGTAGCCCTGGCTGTCCTGGAACTCACTTTGTAGACCAGGCTGGCCTGGAACTCAGAAATCCGCCTGCCTCTGCCTCCCTAGTGCTGGGATTAAAGGCGTGCGCCACCACTCGCGGCTCAGTGTGATTTTTTAATTTTCCACGTTTTTCATGTTTTTCGTCATTATTCTGGATCCAGAGTGTGATTTTCTCATTTCCGAGGTTTTTCAGGGTTTTCTTGCCATATTCCAGGTCCCGATCAATGTGAATTTTTAATTTTCCACGTTTTTCGATATTTCTCACCATGTTTTGGGTAAACACAGTGTGAATTTTTGATTTTTCACTTTTTTTCATGGTTTCTGTCCATATTCCTGTACCCTATAGTGTGATTTTTTTTAATTTTTTCGTTTTTTCAAGGTTTTTCGGCATATTCTGGGTGCTGCAGTGTGATTTTCACTTTTTCCACATTTTTCAAGTTTTTTCGTAATTCGGGGTCCTACAGTGTGAATTTCTCATTTTCCACCTTTTTCAGGTTTTCTCCACCATATTTGGGGTCCTTCCCTGTGAGTTTTTAATTTTCTACTTTTTTCAGGTGTTCTCGCCTTAATCTGGGTCCGACAGTGTGAATTTTTAATATCCATGTTTTTCAAGGTTTCTCGGCATATTCTGGGTCCTGCAGTGTGATTTTCTCATTTTCCACCTTTTTCAAGTTTTTTCCAATTCTGGGTCCTATAGTTTGATTTTCACATTTACCACCTTTTTCAGGTTTTCTCGCCATATTCCGGGTCCTTCAGTGTGAATTTTTAACTTTCCGCTTTTTCAAGTTTTTTCTTCATATTCTGGGTCTTAGAGTGTGATTTTTCTCATTTTCCACCTTTTTTTAGGTTATCTCCCCCTATTCGGGTTTTTCAGTGTGGGTTTTTAGGGTTTCTCCCAATATTCTGGGTCCTACACTGTTAATTTCTCATTTTCCACATTTTTTAGTGTTTCTTGCCATATTCTGGGTCCTAAAGTGTGATTTTCTCATTTTCCACCTTTTCCAGGTATTCTTGGCATATTCTGGGTCCTACAGGTGTGAATTTTTAATTTTCCATGTTTTTAAGGTTTTCTTGCCATATTCTGGGTCCTTCAATGTGAATTTTTAATTTTCTAATTTTTCAGGATTCTCGCCATATTCTGGGTCCTTCAGTGTGCATTTTTAATTTTCCACGTTTTTCAGTATTTCTTGCCATATTCTGGGTAATACATTGTGAATTTTTAATTTTCCACTTTTTTCAGGGTTTCTTGCCATAATCTGGGTCGTACAGTGCGAATTTTTAATTTTCACCTTTTTCAGGGTTTCTTGGCATATTCTGGGTCCTGCAGTGTGATTTTCTCATTTTCCACATTTTTCAAGTTTGTTCGTAATTCTGGGTCCCTACAGTCTGATTTTCTCATATTCCACCTTTTTAAAGTTTTCTAGCCATATTCTGGGTCCTTCAGTGTGAGTTTTTAATTTTCAACTCTTTCAGGGTTTCTTACCATATTCTGGGTACTACAGTGTGTATTTTTACCTTTCCACGTTTATCATGGTTTCTCTTGCATATTCCGAATTTTGCATTTGATTTTCTCATTTTCGTTGTTTTTCAAGTTTTATAGCAATTCTGGGTCCTACAGTGTGATTATTCTCATTTTCCAACTTTTTTCAGGTTTTCTTGCCATATTCCAGGTCCTTCAGTGTGATTTTTTATTTTTCCAGTGGTTTCTTGCCATATTGTGGATCCGACAGTGGTGAATTTTTAATTTTCACGTTTTTTCTGGTTCTCTCGGCCTATTCTGGGTCCTGCAGTGTGATTTTCTCATTTTCCACGTTTTTCAAGTTTTTTCGTAATTCTGGGTCCTACAGTGTGATTTTCTCATTTTCCACCTTTTTCAGGTTTTCTCGCCTTATTTGGGTTCTTTCACTGTGAGTTTTTAATTTTCTACTTTTTTCAGGGTTTCTCGCCATATTCTGGGTCTTACAGTGTGAATTTTTAAATCTTCCACGTTTTTCAGAGTTCCTTGCCATATTCTGGGTCCTACAGTGTGAATTTTAATTTTAAACGTTTTTAAGTTTTTTTTTTTTTTTTGTCATATTCTGGGTTCTACAGTGTGATTTTCTCATTTTCAAACTTTTCAGGTTTTCTCGGCATATTCTGTCTCCTACAGTGTGAATTATTAATTTTAAACGTTTTTAAGTTTTTTTTTTGGTCATATTCTGGTTCCTACAGTGTGATTTCCTCATTTTCCAACTTTTCAGGTTTTTTCCGCATATTCTCACTCCTACAGTGTGAATTTTTAATTTTCCACCTTTTTCAAGGTTTCTTGCTATATTCAGGTCCTACACTGTGAATTTTTTAATTTTCCACCTTTTTCAGGTTTTTTCGCCATATTTGGGGTCCTTCACTGTGAGTTTTTAATTTTCTACCTTTTTTTCATTGTTTCTTGCCATATTCTGTGTCCGATAGTGTGAATTATTAATTTTCACGTTTTTTCAGGGTTTCTCGCTATATTCTGGGTCCGGTAGTATGATTTTCTCATTTTCCACGGTTTTCAAGTTTTTTTGTAATTCTGGGTACTACTACAGTGATGATTTTCTCATTTTCCACCTTTTTCAGGTTTTCTTGCCATATTCTGTGTTCTACAGTGGTGATCATCTCATTTTCACGTTTTTCAGGTTTTCTTGCCATATTCCAGGTCCTTCAGTGTGAATTTTTAATTTTCCACGTTTTTTCAAGGTTTCTTGCCATATTCTGGTCCTAAAGTGTGAATTTTGAATTTTCCCCATTGTTTAGTGTTTCTCACCATATCCTGGGTCCCACAGTATTAATATTTAATTTTCCATGTTTTTCAGGTTTTCTCGCCATAGTCTGGGTATTTCAGTGTGAGTTTTTAATTTTTTCTGGTTTTTCAGGTTCTCTAGCCATATTCAAGGTTCTTCAGTGTGAATTTTTATTTTTCCACGTTTTTCAGGTTTTTTCATCATATTCTGGGTTCTACAGTGTGATTTTCTCATTTCTACAATTTTCAGGTTTTCTTGTCATATTCCAGGTCCTTCAGTGTGACTTTTTAATTTTCTAACGTTTTTCAGTGTTTCTGGCCATATTGTGGGTAATACAGTGAATTTTTAATTTTCCACTTTTTTCATGGTTTCTTGCCATATTCTGGGTCCGACAGTGTGAATTTTTAATTTTCATGTTTTCAGGGTTTCTTGGCATAACTGGGTCCTGTACTGTGATTTTCTCATTTTCCATGTTTTTTCAAGTTTTTTTGCAATTCTGTGTCCTACAGTGTAATTTTCTCATTTTCCACCTTTTTCAGGTTTTCGCACTGTATTAGGGTTCCTTTTGTGTGAGTTTTTTAATTTCTACTTTTTTCAGGGTTTCTCGGTATATTCTGGGTCCTGCAGTGTGATTTTCTCATTTCCATGTTTTTGAAGTTTTTTCCTAATTCTGGGTCCTACAGTGTGATTTTCTCATTTTACACATTTTTCAGGTTTTTGGCGCAGTATCCGGGGATCCTTTTCTTTGAGTTTTTTAATTTCTACTTTTTTTCAGGGTTTCTCGCCATATTCTGGGTCCCTACAGAGTGCATTTGTTAATTTTTGACGTTTTTCATGGTTTCTCTGCATATTCTGAGTCCTACAGAGTGACTTTCTCATTTTCGACCCTTTTCAAGTTTTTTAGTAATTCTGGGTCCTATAGTGTGAGTTTCTCATTTTCCACCTTTTTCAGGTTTTCTCGCCATATACGGGATCCTACAGTGTGAATTTTTAATTTTAAACGTTTTTTCGTCATATTCTGGGTCCTACAGTGTGATTTTTCTCATTTTCCACCTTGTTTCAGTTTTTCTCGCCACATTCTGGGTCCTTCAGTGTGAGTTTTTAATTTTCCTCGTTTTTCAGGTTTTCTCACCATATTTGGGTCCTTCAGTGTGAATTTTTAATTTTCCACGTTTTTCAGGTTTTTTTTGTCATATTCTGTGTTCTACAGTGTGATTTTCTCATTTTCCAACGATTTTCAGGTTTTCTTGCCATATTCCAGGTCCTTCAGTGTGAATTTTTAATTTTTTACTTTTTTTTCAGGGGTTCTCACCATATTCTGGTTCCTACAGCGTGTATTTTTAATTTTCCACTTTTTTCAGGGTTTCTCCTCATATTCTGCGTCCTACAGTGTGATTTTCTCTTTTTCTACCTTTTTCAGGTTTTCTCGCCATATACGGGGTCCTACAGTGGTGAATTTTTAATTTTTAAACGTTTGTAAGTTTTTCTCGTCATATTCTGGGTCCTACAGTATGATTTTCTTATTTTTCCACCTTTTTCAGGTTTTCTTCGCCATATTCGGGGTCCTTCAGTGTGATTTTTTTCATTATCCCCCGTTTTTTCAGGGTTTCTCGCCATTTTTCAGGTCATTCTGTGTGTGCTTTTTTATTTTCGAAATTTTTCAGTGATTTTATCGCCATATTCTAGGAATTACAGTATGATTTTCTCATTTTTTGATTCTTTCATGGTTTGTCACCATATTTCAGGTCCTACAGTGTGATTTTCTCATTTTTCGTCTTTTTCAGTTTTTTATCACCATATTCCTAGGTCCTACAGTGTGATTTTCTCATTATCCACATTTTCCAGGATTTCTTGCTATATTCCAGGCCTTTCAGTGTGATTTTTTTCATTATCCATGTTTTTCAAGGTTTCTCGCCATATTCCAGGTCCTTCATTATGAATAAATAATTATCCACGTTTTTCAGGGTTTCTCACCATATTCTGGGTCCTACAGTTAGATTTTCTCATGTTTCGACTTTTCAGTTTCTCACCATTTTCCAGTTCTTACAGTGTTATTTCCTCATTTTCCACATTATTCAGGATATCTCGCCCATTTTCCAGGTCCTTCAGGTGAGTTTTTAATTTTCCACATTTTTCAGGGTTTATCGCCATATTCCAGGTCCTTCAGTGTGATTTTTTAACTATCCCCGTTTTTCAGGGTTTCTCGCCATATTTCAGGTCCTTCTTTGTGAGTTTTTAATTTTCGAGATTTTTCAGTGATTTTATCGCCATATTATAGGTATTACAGTATGATTTTCTCATTTTTTGATTCTTTCATGGTTTTTACCATATTTCAGATCCTACAGTGTGATTTTCTCATTTTTTCGACTTTTTCAGGGTTTATCACCATATTCCAGGTCCTAAAGGGTGATTTTCTCATTTTCCACATTTTTCAGGATTTCTTGCAATATTCCAGGCTTTAAGTGTGATTTTTTAAATTATCCACGTTTTTCAGTGTTTCTCGCCATATTCCAAGTCCTACTGTGTGCTTTTCTCAATTTCCATATTTTTTAAAATTTCTCGCCCATATTCTAGGTCCTTCATTGTGAGTTTCAATTTTCGACATTTATCAGTGTTTATCGCTATATTCTAGGTACTACAGTAAGATATTCTCAATTTTCGACTTTTTCGGGGTTTCTCACAATATTCCAGGTCCTACAGTGTGATTTTCTCATTTTTCGAAAAAAGTAGAAAATTAAAAATACACGCTGTAGTTCCCAGAAATATGGCGAGAAACCCTGAAAAAAGTAGAAAATTAAAAACTCACACTGAAGGACCCCAAATATAGCGAGAAAACCTGGAAAAGATGGAATATGAGAAAATCATACTGTAGGACACAGTAATGCGAAAAAAAAATGAAAAAAAGTGGAAAATGAGAAAAATCACACTGTAGGGCCCAGAATATGCCGAGAAACCCGGAAAAACGTGGAAAATAAAAATACACTCTGTAGGACGCAGAATATGGCAAGAAACAATGAAAAAAGTAGAAAATTAAAAACTCACATTGAAGGACCCCGATTATGGCGAGAATACCTGAAAAAGGTGGAAAATGAGAAAATCACACCGTAAGACCTGGAATATGGTGATAAACCTTGAAAAAGTCGAAAAATGAGAAAAACACACTGTAGGACCTGAAATATGGTGACAAACCATTAAAGGAACGAAAAAGAGAAAATCATACTCTAATACCTATACTATGGTGATAAAAACACTGAAAAATCTCGATTATGGCAAGAAAACATGAACAAAGTGGAAAATTAAAAAAACACACTATATTACCCATAATATGGCGAGAAATACTGAAAAAACGTGGAAACTTAAAAATTCACAATGAAGGACATGGAATACAGCAAGAAAACCTGAAAAAGTTGGAAATGAGAAAATCACACTGTAAGATCCAGAATATGACGAAAAAACCAGAAAAATGTGGAAAACTAAAAATTCACACTGAAGGACCCCAAATATGGGGATAAACCTGAAAAAGTGGAAAATTAGAAAATCACACTGGAGGACCGAGAATTACATAAAAACTCGAAAAACGTGGAAAATGAGAAAATCACACTGCAGGACCGAGAATATGCTGAGAAACCCTGAAAAACGTGAAAATTAAAAATTCACACTGTCTGACACAGAATATGGCGAGAATCCATGAAAAAAGTGGAAAATTAAAAATTCACACTGTATTACGCAGAATATGGCGAGAAATACTGAAAAACGTGGAAAATTAAAAATTCACACTGAAGGACCTGGAATATGGCAAGAAAACCTGAAAAACGTGGAAATGAGAAAATCATATGGTAGGACCCAGAATATGACTAAAAATCCTGGAAACGTGGAAAATTAAAAATTCACACCGAAGGACCTGGAATATGGCGAGAAAACCTGAAAAACGTAGAAAATTAAAAATACACGCTGTAGTACCCAGAATATGGCAAGAAAACCTGAAAAAAGTAGAAAATTAAAAACTCACACTGAAGGACCCCAAATATAGCGAGAAAACCTGAAAAAGGTGGAAAATGGGAAAGTTTTACTGTAGGACACAGTAATGCGAAAAAAATTGAAAAAAGTGGAAAATGAGAAAATCACATTGTAGGACCCCGAATATGCCGAGAAACCCTGAAAAACATGGAAAATTAAAAATACACTCTGTAGGACCCAGAATATGGCAAGAAACCCTGAAAATAGTAGAAAATTAAAAACGTACCCTGAAGGACCTCGAATATGGCGAGAAACCCTGAAAAAAGTAGAAAATTAAAAACTCACACTGAAGGACCCCAAATATAGCGAGAAAACCTGAAAAAGGTGGAAAATGAGAAAATCATATTGTAGGACACAGTAATGCGAAAAAAATTGAAAAAAGTGGAAAATGAGAAAATCACACTGTAGGACCCAGAATATGCCAAGAAACCCTGAAAAACGTGGAAAATTAAAAATACACTCTGTAGGACCCAGAATATGGCGAGAAACCCTGAAAAGAGTAGAAAATTAAAAACTCACACTGAAGGACCTGGAATATGGCGATAAACCCTGAAAAATGCCGAAAATTAAGATCTCATACTGAAGGACTTGGAATATGGCAAGAGACCAAAAAAAAAAAAAAACGTGGATAATTAAAAAATCACACTAAAGGACTGGAATATGGCAAGAAATCCTGAAAAATGTGGAAAATGAGAAAATCACAGTGTAGGACCTGGAATATGGTGAGAAACCCTGGAAAAGTCGAAAAATGATTAAATCAAACTGTAGGTGCCAGAATATGGCGAGAAACCCTGAAAAACGTGGATAATTAATTATTCAAACAGGGGGATGGAATATGGCAAGAAATCCTGAAAAATGTAGAAAATGAGAAAATCGCACTAAAGGACCTGGAATATGGCGAGAAACCCTGAAAAAACGTGGATAATTAAAAAATCACATTGAAGGCCTGGAATATGGAAAGATATCCTGAAAAATGTGGAAAATGAGAAAATCAGATAGTAGGACATGGAATATGGTAGAAACCCCTAAAAAGTCTAAAAATGAGAAAATCACACTGTAGGACCTGGAATATGGTGAGAAACCCTGTATAGTCGAATAATGAGAAAATCACACTGTAGGACCTGGAATATGGTGAGAAACCCTGAAAAACTCGAAAAATTAGAAAATCACAATGTAGGACCTGGAATCTCGTGAGAAACCCTGAAAACGTCGAAAAATGAGAAAATCGTACTATAGGACCTAGAATATGGCGATTAACCATGAAAAATGTCGAAAATTAAAAACTCACACAGAAGGACCTGGAATAGGGCAAGAAATCCTGAAAACCAGGGAAAATGAGAAAAGAACACTGTAGGACTTGGAATAGGGTGAGAAACACTGTATAGTCGAATAATGAGAAAATCACACTGTAGTACCTGTCGAGAAATCCTGAAAAACATGGATAATTAAAAACTCACACTGAAGAACTGGAATATGGTGAGAAATCCTGAAAAATGTGGAAAATGGGAAAATTACACCATAGGACCTGGAATATGGTGATAAACCTTGAAAAAGATGAAAAATGAGAAAATCACACTGTAGGACCTGAAATATGGTGACAAACCATGAAAGGATCAAAAATGAGAAAATCATACTGTAATACCTAGAATATGGCGATAAAAACACTGAAAAATCTTGATTATGGCGAGAAACCATGAAAAAAGTGGAAAATTAAAAATTCACACTGTATTACCCATAATATGGCGAGAAATACTGAAAAACATGGAAACTTAAAAATTCACAATGAAGGACCTGGAATATGGCAAGAAAACCTGAAAAAGGTGGAAATGAGAAAATCACACTGTAAGACCCAGAATATGACCAAAAAAACCTGAAAAACGTGGAAAATTAAAAATTCACACTGTAGGACCCCGAATATGGCTAGAAAACCTGAAAAACAAGGAAAATTAAAAACTCACACTGAAGGACCAAGAATATGGCGAGAAAACCTGAAAAAAGTAGAAAATAAAAAACTCACACAGAAGGACCCCAAATATGGGGAGAAACCCTGAAAAAAGTGGAAATGAGAAAATCACACTGTAGGACCCTGAATTACATAAAAACTCGAAAAACGTGGAAAATGAGAACAATCACACTGCAGGATCCAGAATATGCCGAGAAACCCTGAAAAATGTGAAAATTAAAAATTCACACTGTCAGACACAGAATATGGCGAGAATCCATGAAAAAAGTGGAAAATTAAAAATTCACACTGTATTACACAGAATATGGCGAGAAATACTGAAAAACGTGGAAAATTAAAAATTCACACTGAAGGACCTGGAATATGGCGAGAAAACCTGAAAAACGTGGAAATGAGAAAATCATACTGTAGGACCCAGAATATGACTAAAAATCCTGGAAACGTGGAAAATTAAAAATTCACACCAAAAGACCGGGAATATGGCGAGAAAACCTGAAAAACGAGTAAAATTAAAAACTCACACTGAAGACCCAGAATATGGCCAGAAAACCTGAAAAAAGTAGAAAATTAAAAATACACGCTGTAGTACCCAGAATATGGCGAGAAACCCTGAAAAAAGTAGAAAATTAAAAACTCACACTGAAGGACCCCAAATATAGCGAGAAAACCTGAAAAAGGTGGAAAATGAGAAAATCATATTGTAGGACACAGTAATGCGAAAAAAATTGAAAAAAGTGGAAAATGAGAAAATCACACTGTAGGACCCAGAATATGCCAAGAAAACCTGAAAAACGAGGAAAATTAAAAATACACTCTGTAGGACCCAGAATATGGCGAGAAACCCTGAAAAGAGTAGAAAATTAAAAACTCACACTGAAGGACCTGGAATATGGCGATAAACCCTGAAAAATGCCGAAAATTAAGGTCTAATACCGAAGGACTTAGAATATGGCGAGAGACCAAAAAAAAAAAAAAAACGTGGATAATTAAAAAATCACACTAAAGGACTGGAATATGGCAAGAAATCCTGAAAAATGTGGAAAATGAGAAAATCACAGTGTAGGACCTGGAATATGGTGAGAAACCCTGGAAAAGTCGAAAAATGAGTAAATCAAACTGTAGGTCCCAGAATATGGCTAGAAACCCTGAAAAACGTGGATAATTAATTATTCAAACAGGGGGCTGGAATATGGCAAGAAATCCTGAAAAATGTGGAAAATGAGAAAATCGCACTGAAGGACCTGGAATATGGCGAGAATCCCTGAAAAACGTGGATAATTAAAAAATCACATTGAAGGCCTGGAATATGGAAAGATATCCTGAAAAATGTGGAAAATGAGAAAATCAGATAGTAGGACATGGAATATGGTAGAAACCCCTAAAAAGTCTAAAAATGAGAAAATCACACTGTAGGACCTGGAATATGGTGAGAAACCCTGTATAGTCGAATAATGAGAAAATCACACTGTAGGACCTGGAATATGGTGAGAAACCCTGAAAAACACGAAAAATTAGAAAATCACAATGTAGGACCTGGAATCTCGTGAGAACCCTGAAAACGTCGAAAAATGAGAAAATCGTACTATAGGACCTAGAATATGGCGATTAACCATGAAAAATGTCGAAAATTAAAAACTCACACTGAAGGACCTGGAATATGGCAAGAAACAGTGAAAATATTGGAAAATTAAAAACTCACACAGAAGGACCTGGAATAGGGCAAGAAATCCTGAAAACCAGGGAAAATGAGAAAAGAACACTGTAGGACTTGGAATAGGGTGAGAAACACTGTATAGTAGAATAATGAGAAAATCAAATTGTAGTACCTGGCAAGAAATCCTGAAAAACATGGATAATTAAAAACTCACACTGAAGAACTGGAATATGGTGAGAAATCCTGAAAAATGTGGAAAATGGGAAAATCACACCATAGGACCTGGAATATGGTGATAAAACTTGAAAAAGTCGAAAAATGAGAAAATCACACTGTAGGACCTGAAATATGGTGACAAACCATGAAAGGATCAAAAATGAGAAAATCATACTGTAATACCTAGAATATGGCGATAAAAACACTGAAAAATCTTGATTATGGCGAGAAACCATGAAAAAAGTGGAAAATTAAAAATTCACACTGTATTACCCATAATATGGCGAGAAATACTGAAAAACGTGGAAACTTAAAAATTCACAATGAAGGACCTGGAATATTGCAAGAAAACCTGAAAAAGGTGGAAATGAGAAAATCACACTGTAAGACCCAGAATATGACCAAAAAAAACTGAAAACGTGGAAAATTGAAAATTCACACTGTAGGATCCCGAATATGGCTAGAAAACCTGAAAAACGAGGAAAATTTAAAACTCACACTGAAGCACCAAGAATATGGCGAGAAAAACTGAAAAAAGTAGAAAATAAAAAACTCACACAGAAGGACCCCAAATATGGGGAGAAACCCTGAAAAAGTGGAAAATGAGAAAATCACACTGTAGGACCCTGAATTACATAAAAACTCGAAAAACGTGGAAAATGAGAAAAATCACACTGCAGTATCCAGAATATGCCGAGAAACCATGAAAAACGTGAAAATTAAAAATTCACACTGTCGGACACAGAATATGGTGAGAAACCATGAAAAAAGGTGGAAAATTAAAAATTCACACTGTATTAAGCAGAATATGTCGAGAAATACTGAAAAACGTGGAAAATTAAAAATTCACACTGAAGGACCTGGAATATGGCAAGAAAACCTGAATAACGTGGAAATGAGAAAATCATACTGTAGGACCCAGAATATGACTAAAAATCCTGGAAACGTGGAAAATTAAAAATTCACACCAAAATACCGGGAATATGGCTAGACAACCTGAAAAACGAGTAAAATTAAAAACTCACACTGAAGACCCAGAATATGGCCAGAAAACCTGAAAAAAGTAGAAAATTAAAAATACACGCAGGAGTACCCAGAATATGGCAAGAAACCCTGAAAAAGTAGAAAATTAAAAACTCACACTGAAGGACCCCAAATATAGCGAGAAAACCTGAAAAAGGTGGAAAATGAGAAAATCATATTGTAGGACACAGTAATGCGAAAAAAATTGAAAAAAGTGGAAAATGAGAAAATCACACTGTAGGACCCAGAATATGCCAAGAAACCCTGAAAAACGTGGAAAATTAAAAATACACTCTGTAGGACCCAGAATATGGCGAGAAACCCTGAAAAGAGTAGAAAATTAAAAACTCACACTGAAGGACCTGGAATATGGCGATAAACCCTGAAAAATGCCGAAAATTAAGGTCTCATACTGAAGGACTTGGAATATGGCAAGAGACAAAAAAAAAAAAAAAAAAAAACGTGGATAATTAAAAAATCACACTAAAGGACTAGAATATGGCAAGAAATCCTGAAAAATGTGGAAAATGAGAAAATCACAGTGTAGGACCTGGAATATGGTGAGAAACCCTGGAAAAGTCGAAAAATGAGTAAATCAAAACTGTAGGTCCCAGAATATGGCGAGAAACCCTGAAAAACGTGGATAATTAATTATTCAAACAGGGGGCTGGAATATGACAAGAAATCCTGAAAATGTAGAAAATGAGAAAATCGCACTGAAGGACCTGGAATATGGCGAGAAACCCTGAAAAACGTGGATAATTAAAAAATCACACTAAAGGATTGGAATATGGCAAGAAATCCTGAAAAAATGTGGAAAATGAGAAAATCACAGTGTAGGACCTGGAATATGGTGAGAAACCCTGGAAAAGTCGAAAAATGAGTAAATCAAACTGTAGGTCCCAGAATATGGCGAGAAACCCTGAAAAACGTGGATAATTAATTATTCAAACAGGGGGCTGGAATATGACAAGAAATCCTGAAAAATGTAGAAAATGAGAAAATCGCACTGAAGGACCTGGAATATGGCGAGAAACCCTGAAAAACGTGGATAATTAAAAAATCACACTAAAGGACTGGAATATGGCAAGAAATCCTGAAAAAATGTGGAAAATGAGAAAATCACAGTGTAGGACCTGGAATATGGGGAGAAACCCTGGAAAAGTCGAAAAATGAGTAAATCAAACTGTAGGTCCCAGAATATGGCGAGAAACCCTGATAAACGTGGATAATTAATTATTCAAACAGGGGGCTGGAATATGGCAAGAAATCCTGAAAAATGTGGAAAATGAGAAAATCGCACTGAAGGACCTGGAATATGGAGAGAAACCCTGAAAAACGTGGATAATTAAAAAATCACATTGAAGGCCTGGAATATGGCAAGAAATCCTGAAAAATGTGGAAAATGAGAAAATCAGATAGTAGGACATGGAATATGGGAGAAACTTCTAAAAAGTCTAAAAATGAGAAAATCACACTGTAGGACCTGGAATATAGTGAGAAACCCTGTATAGTCGAATAATGAGAAAATCACACTGTAGGACCTGGAATATGGTGAGAAACCGTGAAAACTCGAAAAATTAGAAAATCACACTGTAGGACCTGGAATCTCGTGAGAAACCCTGAAAACGTCGAAAAATGAGAAAATCGTACTATAGGACCTAGAATATGGCGATTAACCATGAAAAATGTCGAAAATTAAAAACTCACACTGAAGGACCTGGAATATGACAAGAAACAGTGAAAATCTTGGAAAATTAAAAACTCACACAGAAGGACCTGGAATAGGGCAAGAAATCCTGAAAACCAGGGAAAATGAGAAAAGAACACTGTAGGACTTGGAATAGGGTGAGAAACCCTGTATAGTCGAATAATGAGAAAATCACACTGTAGGACCTGGAATATGGTGAGAAACCGTGAAAAACTCGAAAAATTAGAAAATCACACTGTAGGACCTGGAATCTCGTGAGAAACCCTGAAAACGTCGAAAAATGAGAAAATCGTACTATAGGACCTAGAATATGGCAATTAACCATGAAAAATGTCGAAAATTAAAAACTCACACTGAAGGACCTGGAATATGACAAGAAACTGTGAAAATCTTGGAAATGTAAAAACTCACACAGAAGGAACTGGAATAGGGCGAGAAATCCTGAAAACCAGGGAAAATGAGCAAAGAACACTGTAGGACTTGGAATAGGGTGAGAAACCCTGTATAGTCGAATAATGAGAAAATCACACTGTAGTACCTGGTGAGAAATCCTGAAAAACATGGATAATTAAAAACTCACACTGAAGAACTGGAATATGGTGAGAAATCCTGAAAAATGTGGAAAATGGGAAAATCACACCATAGGACCTGGAATATGGTGATAAACCTTGAAAAAGTCGAAAACTGAGAAAATCATACTGTAATACCTAGAATAATGGCGATAAAAACACTGAAAAATCTTGATTATGGCGAGAAACCATGAAAAAAGTGGAAAATTAATAATTCACACTGTATTACCCATAATATGGCGAGAAATACTGAAAAACGTGGAAACTTAAAAATTCACAATGAAGGACCTGGAATATGGCAAGAAAACCAGAAAAATGTGGAAATGAGAAAATCATACTGTAGGACCCAGAATATGACTAAAAATCCTGGAAACGTGGAAAATTAAAAATTCACACCAAAGGACCGGGAATCTGGCGAGAAAACCTGAAAAACGAGTAAAATTAAAAACTCACACTGAAGACCCAGAATATGGCCAGAAAACCTGAAAAAAGTAGAAAATTAAAAATACACGCTGTAGTACCCAGAATATGGCAAGAAAACCTGAAAAAAAGTAGAAAATTAAAAACTCACACTGAAGGACCCCAAATATAGCGAGAAAACCTGAAAAAGGTGGAAAATGAGAAAATCATATTGTAGGACACAGTAATGCGAAAACAATTGAAAAATGTGTTAAATGCGAAAAACACACTGTAGGACCCAGAATATGCCAAGAAACCCTGAAAAACGTGGAAAATTAAAAATACACTCTGTAGGACCCAGAATATGGCGAGAAACCCTGAAAAGAGTAGAAAATTAAAAACTCACACTGAAGGACCTGGAATATGGCGATAAACCCTGAAAAATACCGAAAATTAAGGTCTCATACTGAAGGACTTGGAATATGGCGAGAGACCAAAAAAAAAAAAAAAAAAAAAAAACGTGGATAATTAAAAAATCACACTAAAGGACTAGAATATGGCGATAAACCCTGAAAAATACCGAAAATTAAGGTCTCATACTGAAGGACTTGGAATATGGCGAGAGACCAAAAAAAAAAAAAAAAAAAAAACGTGGATAATTAAAAAATCACACTAAAGGACTAGAATATGGCAAGAAATCCTGAAAAATGTGGAAAATGGGAAAATCACACCATAGGACCTGGAATATGGTGATAAACCTTGAAAAAGTCGAAAACTGAGAAAATCATACTGTAATACCTAGAATAATGGCGATAAAAACACTGAAAAATCTTGATTATGGCGAGAAACCATGAAAAAAGTGGAAAATTAAAAATTCACACTGTATTACCCATAATATGGCGAGAAATACTGAAAAACGTGGAAACTTAAAAATTCACAATGAAGGACCTGGAATATGGCAAGAAAACCAGAAAAATGTGGAAATGAGAAAATCATACTGTAGGACCCAGAATATGACTAAAAATCCTGGAAACGTGGAAAATTAAAAATTCACACCAAAGGACAGTGAATCTGGCGAGAAAACCTGAAAAACGAGTAAAATTAAAAACTCACACTGAAGACCCAGAATATGACCAGAAAACCTGAAAAAAGTAGAAAATTAAAAATACACGCTGTAGTACGCAGAATATCGCAAGAAACCCTGAAAAAAGTAGAAAATTAAAAACTCACACTGAAGGACCCCAAATATAGCGAGAAAACCTGAAAAAGGTGGAAAATGAGAAAATCATATTGTAGGACACAGTAATGCGAAAAAAATTGAAAAAAGTGGAAAATGAGAAAATCACACTGTAGGACCCAGAATATGCCAAGAAACCCTGAAAAACGTGGAAAATTAAAAATACACTCTTTAGGACCCAGAATATGGCGAGAAACCCTGAAAAGAGTAGAAAATTAAAAACTCACACTGAAGGACCTGGAATATAGCAATAAACCCTGAAAAATGCCGAAAATTAAGGTCTCATACTGAAGGACTTGGAATATGGCGAGGGACCAAAAAAAAAGTAGATAATTAAAAAATCACACTAAAGGACTGGAATATGGTAAGAAATCCTGAAAAAATGTGGAAAATGAGAAAATCACAGTGAAGGACCTGGAATATGGTGAGAAACCCTGAAAAATACCGAAAATTAAGGTCTCATACTGAAGGACTTGGAATATGGCGAGAGACCAAAAAAAAACGTGGATAATTAAAAAATCACACTAAAGGACTGGAATATGGCAAGAAATCCTGAAAAAATGTGGAAAATGAGAAAATCACAGTGAAGGACCTGGAATATGGTGAGAAACCCTGGAAAAGTCGAAAAATGAGTAAATCAAACTGTAGGTCCCAGAATATGGCGAGAAACCCTGAAAAACGTGGATAATTAATTATTCAAACAGGGGGCTGGAATATGGCAAGAAATCCTGAAAAATGTGGAAAATGAGAAAATCGCACTGAAGGACCTGGAATATGGCGAGAAACCCTGAAAAACGTGGATAATTAAAAAATCACATTGAAGGCCTGGAATATGGCAAGAAATCCTGAAAAATGTGGAAAATGAGAAAATCAGATAGTAGGACATGGAATATGGGAAAAACTTCTAAAAAGTCTAAAAATGAGAAAATCACACTGTAGGACCTGGAATATAGTGAGAAACCCTGTATAGTCGAATAATGAGAAAATCACACTGTAGGACCTGGAATATGGTGAGAAACCGTGAAAAACTCGAAAAATTAGAAAATCACACTGTAGGACCTGGAATCTCGTGAGAAACCCTGAAAACGTCGAAAAATGAGAAAATCGTACTATAGGACCTAGAATATGGCGATTAACCATGAAAAATGTCGAAAATTAAAAACTCACACTGAAGGACCTGGAATATGACAAGAAACTGTGAAAATCTTGGAAATGTAAAAACTCACACAGAAGGACCTGGAATAGGGCGAGAAATCCTGAAAACCAGGGAAAATGAGCAAAGAACACTGTAGGACTTGGAATAGGGTGAGAAACCCTGTATAGTCGAATAATGAGAAAATCACACTGTAGTACCTGGTGAGAAATCCTGAAAAACATGGATAATTAAAAACTCACACTGAAGAACTGGAATATGGTGAGAAATCCTGAAAAATGTGGAAAATGGGAAAATCACACCATAGGACCTGGAATATGGTGATAAACCTTGAAAAAGTCGAAAACTGAGAAAATCATACTGTAATACCTAGAATAATGGCGATAAAAACACTGAAAAATCTTGATTATGGCGAGAAACCATGAAAAAAGTGGAAAATTAAAAATTCACACTGTATTACACAGAATATGGCGAGAAATACTGAAAAACGTGGAAAATTAAAAATTCACAATGAAGGGCCTGGAATATGGCAAGAAAACCTGAAAAATGTGGAAATGAGAAAATCATACTGTAGGACCCAGAATATGACTAAAAATCCTGGAAATGTGGAAAATTAAAAATTCACACCAAAGGACCGGGAATATGGCGAGAAAACCTGAAAAACGAGTAAAATTAAAAACTCACACTGAAGACCCAGAATATGACCAGAAAACCTGAAAAAAGGAGAAAATTAAAAATGCACGCTGTAGTACCCAGAATATTTCAAGAAACCCTGAAAAAAGTAGAAAATTAAAAACTCACACTGAAGGACCCCAAATATAGCAAGAAAACCTGAAAAAGGTGGAAAATGAGAAAATCATATTGTAGGACACAGTAATGCGAAAACAATTGAAAAATGTGTTAAATGAGAAAAACACACTGTAGGACCCAGAATATGCCAAGAAACCCTGAAAAACGTGGAAAATTAAAAATACACTCTGTAGGACCCAGAATATGGCGAGAAACCCTGAAAAGAGTAGAAAATTAAAAACTCACACTGAAGGACCTGTAATATGGCGATAAACCCTGAAAAATACCGAAAATTAAGGTCTCATACTGAAGGACGAGAGATATGGCGAGAGACCAAAAAAAAAAAAAAAACGTGGATAATTAAAAAATCACACTAAAGGACTGGAATATGGTAAGAAATCCTGAAAAAATGTGGAAAATGAGAAAATCACAGTGAAGGACCTGTAATATGCTGAGAAACCCTGGAAAAGTCGAAAAATGAGTAAATCAAACTGTAGGTCCCAGAATATGGCGAGAAACCCTGATAAACGTGGATAATTAATTATTCAAACAGGGGGCTGGAATATGGCAAGAAATCCTGAAAAATGTGGAAAATGAGAAAATCGCACTGAAGGACCTGGAATATGGCGAGAAACCCTGAAAAACGTGGATAATTAAAAAATCACATTGAAGGCCTGGAATATGGCAAGAAATCCTGAAAAATGTGGAAAATGAGAAAATCAGATAGTAGGACATGAAATATGGGAGAAACTTCTAAAACGTCTAAAAATGAGAAAATCACACTGTAGGACCTGGAATATAGTGAGAAACCCTGTATAGTCGAATAATGAGAAAATCACACTGTAGGACCTGGAATATGGTGAGAAACCGTGAAAAACTCGAAAAATTAGAAAATCACACTGTAGGACCTGGAATCTCGTGAGAAACCCTGAAAACGTCGAAAAATGAGAAAATCGTACTATAGGACCTAGAATATGGCAATTAACCATGAAAAATGTCGAAAATTAAAAACTCACACTGAAGGACCTGGAATATGACAAGAAACTGTGAAAATCTTGGAAATGTAAAAACTCACACAGAAGGAACTGGAATAGGGCGAGAAATCCTGAAAACCAGGGAAAATGAGCAAAGAACACTGTAGGACTTGGAATAGGGTGAGAAACCCTGTATAGTCGAATAATGAGAAAATCACACTGTAGTACCTGGTGAGAAATCCTGAAAAACATGGATAATTAAAAACTCACACTGAAGAACTGGAATATGGTGAGAAATCCTGAAAAATGTGGAAAATGGGAAAATCACACCATAGGACCTGGAATATGGTGATAAACCTTGAAAAAGTCGAAAACTGAGAAAATCATACTGTAATACCTAGAATAATGGTGATAAAAACACTGAAAAATCTTGATTATGGCGAGAAACCATGAAAAAAGTGGAAAATTAAAAATTCACACTGTATTACCCATAATATGGCGAGAAATACTGAAAAACGTGGAAACTTAAAAATTCACAATGAAGGACCTGGAATATGGCAAGAAAACCTGAAAAAGGTGGAAATGAGAAAATCACACTGTAAGACCCAGAATATGACCAAAAAAACCTGAAAAACGTGGAAAATTAAAAATTCACACTGTAGGACCCCGAATATGGCTAGAAAACCTGAAAAACGTGAAAATTAAAAACTCACACTGAAGGACCAAGAATATGGAGAGAAAACCTGAAAAAAGTAGAAGATAAAAAACTCACACAGAAGGACCCCAAATATGGGGAGAAACCCTGAAAAAGTGGAAAATGAGAAAATCACACTGTAGGACCCTGAATTACATAAAAACTCGAAAAACGTGGAAAATGAGAAAAATCACACTGCAGGATCCAGAATATGCGGAGAAACCCTGAAAAACGTGAAAATTAAAAATTCACACTGTTGGACACAGAATATGGCGAGAATCCATGAAAAAAGTGGAAAATTAAAATTCACACTGTATTACACAGAATATGGCGAGAAATACTGAAAAACGTGGAAAATTAAAAATTCACACAGAAGGACTTGGGAATATGGCAAGAAAACCTGAAAAACGTGGATATGAGAAAATCATACTGTAGGACCCAGAATATGACTAAAAATCCTGGAAACGTGGAAAATTAAAAATTCACACCAAAGGACCGGGAATATGGCGAGAAAACCTGAAAAACGAGTAAAATTAAAAACTCACACTGAAGACCCAGAATATGGCCAGAAAACCTGAAAAAAGTAGAAAATTAAAAATACACGCTGTAGTACCCAGAATATGGCAAGAAACCCTGAAAAAAGTAGAAAATTAAAAACTCACACTGAAGGACCCCAAATATAGCGAGAAAACCTGAAAAAGGTGGAAAATGAGAAAATCATATTGTAGGACACAGTAATGTGAAAAAAATTGAAAAAAGTGGAAAATGAGAAAATCACACTGTAGGACCCAGAATATGCCAAGAAACCCTGAAAAACGTGGAAAATTAAAAATACACTCTGTAGGACCCAGAATATGGCGAGAAACCCTGAAAAGAGTAGAAAATTAAAAACTCACACTGAAGGACCTGGAATATAGCAATAAACCCTGAAAAATGCCGAAAATTAAGGTCTCATACTGAAGGACTTGGAATATGGCGAGGGACCAAAAAAAAAGTAGATAATTAAAAAATCACACTAAAGGACTGGAATATGGTAAGAAATCCTGAAAAAATGTGGAAAATGAGAAAATCACAGTGAAGGACCTGGAATATGGTGAGAAACCCTGGAAAAGTCGAAAAATGAGTAAATCAAACTGTAGGTCCCAGAATATGGCGAGAAACCCTGAAAAACGTGGATAATTAATTATTCAAACAGGGGGCTGGAATATGGCAAGAAATCCTGAAAAATGTGGAAAATGAGAAAATCGCACTGAAGGACCTGGAATATGGCGAGAAACCCTGAAAAACGTGGATAATTAAAAAATCACATTGAAGGCCTGGAATATGGCAAGAAATCCTGAAAAATGTGGAAAATGAGAAAATCAGATAGTAGGACATGAAATATGGGAGAAACTTCTAAAACGTCTAAAAATGAGAAAATCACACTGTAGGACCTGGAATATAGTGAGAAACCCTGTATAGTCGAATAATGAGAAAATCACACTGTAGGACCTGGAATATGGTGAGAAACCGTGAAAAACTCGAAAAATTAGAATATCACACTGTAGGACCTGGAATCTCGTGAGAAACCCTGAAAACGTCGAAAAATGAGAAAATCGTACTATAGGACCTAGAATATGGCAATTAACCATGAAAAATGTCGAAAATTAAAAACTCACACTGAAGGACCTGGAATATGACAAGAAACTGTGAAAATCTTGGAAATGTAAAAACTCACACAGAAGGAACTGGAATAGGGCGAGAAATCCTGAAAACCAGGGAAAATGAGCAAAGAACACTGTAGGACTTGGAATAGGGTGAGAAACCCTGTATAGTCGAATAATGAGAAAATCACACTGTAGTACCTGGTGAGAAATCCTGAAAAACATGGATAATTAAAAACTCACACTGAAGAACTGGAATATGGTGAGAAATCCTGAAAAATGTGGAAAATGGGAAAATCACACCATAGGACCTGGAATATGGTGATAAACCTTGAAAAAGTCGAAAACTGAGAAAATCATACTGTAATACCTAGAATAATGGCGATAAAAACACTGAAAAATCTTGATTATGGCGGAGAAACCATGAAAAAAGTGGAAAATTAAAAATTCACACTGTATTACCCATAATATGGCGAGAAATACTGAAAAACGTGGAAACTTAAAAATTCACAATGAAGGACCTGGAATATGGCAAGAAAACCTGAAAAAGGTGGAAATGAGAAAATCACACTGTAAGACCCAGAATATGACCAAAAAAACCTGAAAAACGTGGAAAATTAAAAATTCACACTGTAGGACCCCGAATATGGCTAGAAAACCTGAAAAACGTGAAAATTAAAAACTCACACTGAAGGACCAAGAATATGGCGAGAAAACCTGAAAAAAGTAGAAAATAAAAAACTCACACAGAAGGACCCCAAATATGGGGAGAAACCCTGAAAAAGTGGAAAATGAGAAAATCACACTGTAGGACCCTGAATTACATAAAAACTCGAAAAACGTGGAAAATGAGAAAAATCACACTGCAGGATCCAGAATATGCGGAGAAACCCTGAAAAACGTGAAAATTAAAAATTCACACTGTTGGACACAGAATATGGCGAGAATCCATGAAAAAAGTGGAAAATTAAAAATTCACACTGTATTACACAGAATATGGCGAGAAATACTGAAAAACGTGGAAAATTAAAAATTCACACAGAAGGACTTGGAATATGGCAAGAAAACCTGAAAAACGTGGATATGAGAAAATCATACTGTAGGACCCAGAATATGACTAAAAATCCTGGAAACGTGGAAAATTAAAAATTCACACCAAAGGACCGGGAATATGGCGAGAAAACCTGAAAAACGAGTAAAATTAAAAACTCACACTGAAGACCCAGAATATGGCCAGAAAACCTGAAAAAAGTAGAAAATTAAAAATACACGCTGTAGTACCCAGAATATGGCAAGAAACCCTGAAAAAAGTAGAAAATTAAAAACTCACACTGAAGGACCCCAAATATAGCGAGAAAACCTGAAAAAGGTGGAAAATGAGAAAATCATATTGTAGGACACAGTAATGTGAAAAAAATTGAAAAAAGTGGAAAATGAGAAAATCACACTGTAGGACCCAGAATATGCCAAGAAACCCTGAAAAACGTGGAAAATTAAAAATACACTCTGTAGGACCCAGAATATGGCGAGAAACCCTGAAAAGAGTAGAAAATTAAAAACTCACACTGAAGGACCTGGAATATAGCAATAAACCCTGAAAAATGCCGAAAATTAAGGTCTCATACTGAAGGACTTGGAATATGGCGAGGGACCAAAAAAAAAAAAACCTTGGATAATTAAAAAATCACACTAAAGGACTGGATAATGGCAGAAATCCTGAAAAAATGTGGAAAATGAGAAAATCACAGTGAAGGACCTGTAATATGGTGAGAAACCCTGGAAAAGTCGAAAAATGAGTAAATCAAACTGTAGGTCCCAGAATATGGCGAGAAACCCTGATAAACGTGGATAATTAATTATTCAAACAGGGGGCTGGAATATGGCAAGAAATCCTGAAAAATGTGGAAAATGAGAAAATCGCACTGAAGGACCTGGAATATGGAGAGAAACCCTGAAAAACGTGGATAATTAAAAAATCACATTGAAGGCCTGGAATATGGCAAGAAATCCTGAAAAATGTGGAAAATGAGAAAATCAGATAGTAGGACATGGAATATGGTAGAAACCCCTAAAAAGTCTAAAAATGAGAAAATCACACTGTAGGACCTGGAATATGGTGAGAAACCCTGTATAGTCGAATAATGAGAAAATCACACTGTAGGACCTGGAATATGGTGAGAAACCGTGAAAAACTCGAAAAATTAGAAAATCACACTGTAGGACCTGGAATCTCGTGAGAAACCCTGAAAACGTCGAAAAATGAGAAAATCGTACTATAGTACCTAGAATATGGCGATTAACCATGAAAAATGTCGAAAATTAAAATCTCACACTGAAGGACCTGGAATATGGCAAGAAACAGTGAAAATCTTGGAAAATTAAAAACTCACACAGAAGGACCTGGAATAGGGCGAGAAATCCTGAAAACCAGGTAAAATGAGAAAAAAAACACTGTAGGACTTGGAATAGGGTGAGAAACCCTGTATAGTCGAATAATGAGAAAATCACACTGTAGTACCTGGCGAGAAATCCTGAAAAACATAGATAATTAAAAACTCACACTGAAGAACTGGAATATGGTGAGAAATCCTGAAAAATGTGGAAAATGAGAAAATCACACAGTAGGACCTGGAATATGGTGATAAACCTCGAAAAAGTCGAAAAATGAGAAAATCACACTGTAGGACCTGAAATATGGTGACAAACAATGAAAGGATGGAAAAATGAGAAAATCATACTATAATACCTAGAATATGGCGATAATAACACTGAAATATCTTGATTATGGTGAGAAACCATGAAAAAAGAGGAAAATTAAAAATTCACACTGTATTACCCATAATATGGCGAGAAATACTGAAAAACGTGGAAACTTAAAAATTCACAATGAAGGACCTGGAATATGGCAAGAAAACCTGAAAAAGGTGGAAATAGAAAATCACACTGTAAGACCCAGAATATGACCAAAAAAACCTGAAAAACGTGGAAAATTTAAAATTCACACTGAAGGACCCAGAATATGGAGAGATAACCTGAAAAAAGTAGAAAATAAAAAACTCACACAGAAGGACCCCAAATATGGGGAGAAAACCTGAAAAAGTGGAAAATGAGAAAATCACACTGTAGGACCCTGAATTACATAAAAACTCGAAAAACTTGGAAAATGAGAAAAATCACACTGCAGGATCCAGAATATGCGGAGAAACCCTGAAAAACGTGAAAATTAAAAATTCACACTGTAGGACACAGAATATGGCCAGAATCCATGAAAAAGTTGGAAAATTAAAAATTCACACTGTATTACGCAGAATATGGCGAGAAATACTCAAAAATGTGGAAATGAGAAAATCATACTGTAGGACCCAGGATATGACTAAAAATCCTGGAAACGTGGAAAATTAAAAATTCACACCAAAGGACCGGGAATCTGGCGAGAAAACCTGAAAAACGAGTAAAATTAAAAACTCACACTGAAGGACCCAGAATATGGCCAGAAAACCTGAAAAAAGTAGAAAATTAAAAATACACGCTGTAGTACCCAGAATATGGCAAGAAACCCTGAAAAAAGTAGAAAATTAAAAACTCACACTGAAGGACCCCAAATATAGCGAGAAAACCCGAAAAAGGTGGAAAATGAGAAAATCATACTGTAGGACACAGTAATGCGAAAAAAATTGAAAAAAGTGCAAAATGAGAAAAATCACACTGTAGGACCCAGAATATGCCGAGAAACCCTGAAAAACGTGGAAAATTAAAAATACACTCTGTAGGACACAGAATATGGCAAGAAACCATGATAAAAGTAGAAAATTAAAAACTCACACTGAAGGACCCCAATTATGGTGAGAATACCTGAAAAAGGTGGAAAATGAGAAAACTCACATTGAAGGACCCAGAATAATGAAAAAACTTGAAAACTTGGAAAATGAGAAAATCATACTGCAGAACCCAGAATATTCCGAGAAACCCTGAAAATCGTGAAATTTAAAAATTCACACTATGGGACCCAGAATATGGCCCTTCTTGCCTAGCCTAGCCTAGCCCTGCCTAGCCCAGCCTAGCCCAGCCCTCCCTAGCCCTGCCTTGCCATCCCTGCCTAGCCCTGCCTTGCCAAGCCCTGCCTAGCCCTGCCTTGCCAAGCCCTGCCTAGCCTAGCCCTTTCCTGCATATCCCTGCCTAGCCCAGCCCTTCACTGCCTAGCCTAGCCCTGCCTTCCTGACCCTGTTTTTAACCAGGATGGCCTCGAACTCAGAAACTGACTGCCTCTGCCTCCAGAGTGCTCTCATTAAGAGCTCGAGCCACCACTGACTGTTGGGTTTTCTAAGTCTTACATTGGTATGGTGTCTGTTTCTCAGCTGTGAAACCCTAATTAAGACATGTAGTCAGTCCTAGGTCAGCCATAGCTACAGTTCAGGCATTATCTAAAACAAAACAAAACAAAACAAAAAATAGAAACAATAAAATAAATAAATTAAGCAACCACATGATATCTTTTCTTTCTTTAGATGATGCTCAGAGCTTGAAGCAGTTCACCCATGAGACCTCAGCTCTGGACATTGAGACTGTTTTCCTAACAAGTATTATGGCTGAACCTGAGGGGTTTTACTGCTGAGTTGTGTCCCCCACTTTAAAAAAAAGTTGTTTTCAAAGGCTGCAGAATTTTAGCACTGTTGCTTGTTACAGTTGAGTCACAGCCCTGAACTTTCAGTGGTAGTTAAAGGCACTGAGACTGGCTTCCTATAGACATAAAAGGCCAAGTCTTTGTTATTAAAAAGTTAATCTGGATTCCCCCACCCCCTGGCATCCTAACAATTCCTAGAAAGGTAGACATGGACCTGGGCAGAAGGGTGCAAGGCTACTGGTGTTTGTAAGTGGTAACAGAAGGCTTTCTCTAGTTGGTACCCTACCCCAAGTTACACTGTCACTTCTTTTTCCTTGTTGTTGTTTTGTCGGTTTGTATTCTCTACATAGCCCCTTTCCCTTCCTAACCTTGGTGGTCCTGAACCTTACTGTCCTTGAACTAAGTGATTTGCCTGTCTTGCTGGGATGAAACTGTGAACTACCATCCAGAAGGAAGCACCCTGCTGAGGTTAGATTGTGGTCTCTTCCAGTTTCGTCTATGAACATGCATATGGCATGCCTGGTCTTTCTTTTTTTCTTTTCCTTTTCTTTTCAAAGATTTATTTATTTATTATATTTAAGTATGCTGTAGCTATCTTCAGACACTCCAGAAGAGGGTGTCAGATTCTGAAGAATCTAAATCATTCTTATTGTCTGCATATGATGTATATAAACACAGCCTCACATATACTCAAAAAAAATAATGAAAGATGGGGCTACAGAGAGAGCTCAACAATTAAGAGCATTGTCTCCTCTTCCAGAGAACCTGGGCTCAATTACCAGTATATATATGGTGGCCCATCTCCAGTTCCAGGAGATCTAATACTCTGTTCTTGAGTCTGTGGTCACAGCATACACATGCAAAACACCCTTACACTAAAAATAAAATAGATCATTGAGAGAGAGGAGAGAGAGGGGGTTAGAGAGAGGGGAGGTAATCATACCTCCTGACGAGTTTGAAGACCTGAGCTTCATCACTTACACAAATAAATAAATGCAAAATATTTTTTTATAAATAAACTCTGCCATTTACCTTTTAAAATTCCTAGAAAACAAGTTCTATGAGCAACAGTTATATTTACTATATCTAAAGGACAGTCATGAGCATATTCTCTAAATAGAAAAAGGTCTGTTAGTCTTAGAAATGGAAAAGACAAACCAAGGAAGGTTTGCAATTACATAATGAGGCATCTCAGCCCAGCTCTAAGGTTGGAAATAAGACTCGAGAATAGGATACACCTGAAGACAGACAGCCATTGCTTTTTGTTTTGGAGGCTGAAAGGATACACCTGAAGACAGCCATTGCTGTGTGTGCTTGATGGTAATCTGGTAATTTTTTTTCTTAATTTTTAAAAACTTTTTATCCTCTTTCTTTCTTTCTTTCTTTCTTTCTTTCTTTCTTTCTTTCTTTCTTTCTTTCAATTATTATTTTTTTCTCAGAACTGGTTTCTCTGTGCAGCCCTGGCTGACTTGGAACTCCCTCTGTAAGCCAGGGTGACCTTAAATCAGAAATCTGCCTGAGGCTAAAGGTGTGTTCCACAATTGCCTCAGCTCTACTCTAATTCTGTGTATGTTTGTATATATGTATGAATAGAAGTAATATTAATACATTAATATCTCTTTTTCCTAAAATTCATGTCATTCCTTCTTATCTTTCTCTCTCACTCCCTGTGTGTGTGCATGTGTTTGTTAGTCTAGGGTACACAGATTAAAGAAATCATATTTCCCACGGATTCTTAGAAATAAACAAGGAAGCCGGGTGTGGTGGAGCACCCCTTTAATCCCAGCACTTGGCAGGCAGAGGCCGGCAGATTTCTGCATTCCAGGCCATCCTGGTCTACAGAGTGAGTTCCAAGACACCCAGGGCTACACAAAGAAACACTGTCTTGAACGCCCCTCCCTCCTAAAAATAATAAAGAAGTAATAGACAAAAAGCAAGAGAAAAACATGTGGCCATGGCTGCTGGTGGCTTTTCAGTGACTCCTCACACTTCTGCACTGGATTCAGTTAAGTTCTATTCCACTAGTAGCTGGGAAAGAAGGGGAAGAAACAGAAGCAACCTGGAACAATAGGTCTCGTGAAGGCCAGCCACCTCCATCTTGAGAAGGTTGGTCAGTCAGCAGACAAGATGGCTGCCATCCACATGTCGCCTTTCAGCATGGTGAGGTCAATGTGCCAATGTTCAACCGAGTGACAGAACAAGGAAATAGACATGCAGACAACAGACATGCAGGCACACCACCTCCCTTCCCTTCTGTTATTTGGTAAAAGACACACAATTTTTATTATTTACAGTAAGCCTTGAAAAGCACTCTGACAGCCTCGCTGATATCTACCTTCTATGTGATTAGAATTTCCTTTTTTTTTTTAATTAATTCTCAGGAGTTGCATGGTGACTTGTCCTAGGTTATGGTGCCCTTTTCTGGCATGTAGTCATATAGGCAGCAGATAGAGCACACACACACACACACACACACACACATTTACATTGAAAACTAATAGTAATAATAACAACAAACAAACAAGCAAGCAAGCAAACAAACAAACAAACAAATATATAAATAAGAGGGAAAAAGAGATTCAGGCTTCTGCCAGGCTGTGTGGGTGGCAAAGGCAGGCAGGCAGAGAGGACCTCTGTGAGTTTGAGGCTACCCAACCTACACTGATAGTTCCAGAACATACTGCCTGGGCTAAACCAAGAGAAATCCTACCTCGAGCCAAAAGAAAACAAATGCAGAGAAGGTTCTGGCTTTTATTTTACTGATCTGTCTGTCTTTCTTTCACCACGCTGGCCTCAAACTCAGAAACTGACTGCCTCTGCCTCCAGAGTGCTCTCATTAAGAGCTTGAGCCACCCCTGAATGTCGGGTTTTCTAAGTCTTACCTTGCTCTTGGTGTCTGTTCTCAGCTGTGAAACCCTAATTAACACATGTAGTCAGTCCTGGGTCATCCAGAGCAACAGACTGAGGCCTTATCTAAAACCAAATAAAACAAAACAAAACAACAAATAGAAATAATAAAATACATAAATTAAGCAACCACATCATATCTTTTCTCTCTCTAGATGGTACTCAAAAATTGCAGCAGTTTGCCTGTGAGACCTCAGCTCTGGACACTGAGGCTGTTTCCCTATCATGTAATAGGGCTGAACTTGAAGAGATCTACAGCTCAGTTGTGTCCCCTGCTTTTTTAAAAAAAGAGTTGTTTTCAAAGGCTGCAGGTTCTTACCACTGTTGCTTGTTATAGATGAATTATAGCCCTGAACTTTCAATGGTACTTAAAGGCACAGACAGGTGCTTCCTATAGACATAAGAGCCCAAGCATTGTGGTCATAACCAGTGGTAATAACCTGGGCAGAAGTGTGCAAGGCTTCTTGTGTTTGTAAGTGTTAACAGAAGGCTTTCTCTTGTTGGTACCCTATCACAAGCTACACTGTCTATTCTTTTTCCTGGTTAGAGTTTCCTTGCTTTTTTTTTTAACTGCATAGCTCCTTTCTCTTCATAGCATTGGCTGTCCTGAACCAGGCAGTCCTTGAAATCAGTGATTTGCCTGTCTTGCTGGGATTACACTCTGAGCTACCATCCAGAGGGAAGCAACCTGCTGAGGTTAGACTGCTCTCTCTCCATGTTTCCCCTATGAATATGCAAATGGCAGTCCTGCCTGGTCTTTCTTTTTTTTTATCCTTTTTAAAAAATGTTTATTTATTTATTTATGTATTTATTAGATATAAGTAAACTGTAGCTGTCTTCAGACACTCCAGAAGAGGGTGTCAGATTTTTTGTGCCTCTTCCTTCCACTATTAGGAAGGTTTGCAATTACATAATGAGGCAGCTCAGCCAAGCCCTTAATTTGGAAATAGGACTAGAGGATAGGATACACCTGAAGACAGACAGCCATTGCTCTGTGTTCTTGATGCTTCAATGGAAGCATCTGGTATTCTGTGTGCAGTGTGATAGGTCCCATTCCAGAGACATAGGTAAGAACCAGATTCCTGGCACTCTGACAGAAAAGGACCTAGGAGAAGCCCAGAGGGTGGGTGTGGATAGAACATTGCCTGAGCCTTCTTTGGCTCAGATCCGTACCCCTGGATTGGTTGGACCCTTACTAGGATCCCCAACTTAACCCTACTGACATCTAGGTTAGTCATTTGAGCTCTAGTTGGATTCCCTTGACTGACCTGTTGGCCCCTATGGCCCCCTAAGTCGGCTCCCAGATCCTGTGCCACCTAGGATCAGACTTGACAAGCTATGTCTGTTAAGAACAAAATCAGGGTGCCAGACTCACAGGAGACATTTCTTACATTTAGATTACGTTCAGTTTGGGGGAAACAGAGGACAACACAGATGTCGGTTGAGGCCAATATACAGTTTAGTAAGCAAATACTGATCAGATGCGCAAAGACCTGCTACAGCGATGGAAACAGGTTTAACCATGCTCCTCCAGTGCCAGCCATGGCTTTGCCTGTCTGCATTGTATTTCTATGATATGCCAATGGAGCAGGTGCTCACCAAGGATTTGCTCTGGGGATGCTTACCCAGTGGTGGTCACAATTAGTAAACTTCTAAGCTAAAGAACAGTTCCCATCTAGCACAGTCATTAGAGCACGAGATTATTAATCTCAGGTTCCTTGGTTTGAGCCCAAAGTTGGACGAGATGTTATTTTAGTTGGGTCTCTACTGGAGACAATGCTGGCACTTCCCAGGAGTGCCCCATGGTTGGGGTTCTGCTTTCTGTATCTCTGACATTAGAACTGGAGGTAGGGAGCATTTGGTGGGTCTTTTGCTCTGCTTGAAGCAGCACTGGGTGTACTAAATTGCAGTGGGTGCAAGTGTTACAGACTCTACACTAGTTTTGACATTCTCGAGCAATTGGGGCACTGGGTAATCTTGGATTACCCTTTTCAGGTAGATCTGAAACTCAATTCTTTTGGTCTTTACTGAATTCAACCGGAGGATTCCAAGATATCCCTCTTAGAAAGACTAGCTGGAGCTTCTCTTTAAGGCTTGTTGGTCCTACCCCTAGAGGATTCTCGCTTAGGGTCTGAGAGGATCTTCCTAGGTTCAAAACTTGGACCAGTCCTCTTCTTTTGCCAATCAAACCCTGAGGATTAAAAGTCAACCTTGGCTCCTTACAAGGTATGACTAAACAAATGAAAATGGAAATTCGTAAGTACCCAAAGTGGTATTTTTGGTTGGTTTCTTTGGACCTTGTTTTCTGTTTTAGGCAGAGTCTTGTTCCTTTACCTTAGGCTGCTCCTGACAAAGTCAAGGATAGCTGCATTTCTAATCTTCATGCCTTTACTTCTTGTGTGCTGGAAAGATAGGCATGTGTATTAATCTGGTGTTCAGTTTGGAACCCAGGCTTAGGCAAGCAATTAGATGAGCTAGAGCATCAGCTCATAACTCAAAATGTCCACCAAGTATTGCTGGCATTATTCAAATTAGCCTGAAGGATACAAATATTGGAAAATGTTGGAATTTAAAAAAAATCAATCCAGCTGCTCTGGCAAATCAGGGAGAACTGGAGCAGGCCTCTGAGATGCACCAGCTTCTAGTCAGGTCTTTAGTGTATTTGACATACCCTGAGCTACATGAGAAGAAACACAAATAGCTAAAACAGGATTGTGAGACTAGCTGCAAGACATGTGGCTGGCAAATAAAAACCACTTTGAAATTTGCAAGTAGCCCTTAAGTGCAAATCTGGTTCCAGATCACTGGCCTTTAATCATCACTAGTTTGCTTGGGTCCAACCCACAGGACCCAAAAAGTAGTCAAGAGCCTGTGACCTCTTCAGATTTGCTGGACTAGCATTTTTCAGGTCCCCCAGTGCGCAGATCTAAGAAAGGAGAGGTGCTGCCAAACCTGGCAAGGGTCTCAGCTTTGCGAATCTGCCTTGGAACTTCCCTTTTTTCCATAATCTCGAAAAAAAGGCAAAGGATTTTTACATTTAAGAAGTTCTTGCACTTCGGATAGGAAACATACTCCAAGAACCACAGTCAGTCCTCTGGCCTCTGTAGAGTCCTGACTGAGCCTGGGTCTCCCAGCTCAGTTTTTTGAAATCACAAGGTGGATTCCTGTGCAGAGAATGAATAGATGGGAGTAGGAGGAATGAGTCCTTCTAGGGTTCTGTGAGCTGGAAGGCGCAGTGTGGACTTAACCGAACAAGCCTCAGATTCTGCCGAATTTTCACCACTGGGTAAACTGCCAGATACCATGAAAGAAGAGAGGGACTCCTCTAAGGAGTTGCTTCGGGCATCTCTCTGGGGTGGGAGGCTTGATTCGAACCCTGATACCTCTGGTGCTCTGGTGTCTACACTTCGAGGCTCCCGGCGAAATCTTCAAGGTCCTGAACAGTGGCCAGGCTTCCAAGGTGGCATTCAGTCCTGCGACTGTACCTGTGGGATGCAGAGAAGGACCTGATTTCTTCTATCCAGCCTTACAGAATCCGCTGAGCTCTTTCCTTTTTCAGTAGGGGGCTGTCCCAACTTCTCTCTCAGCACGACTTTCATGCCCTTAGCTAATAGGCAAAATTTTAATTTTCCACGTTTTTCAGGTTTTTTCTTCATATTTTGGGTCTACAGTGTGATTTTCTCATTTTTGACATTTTTCAAGTTTTTTCACAATTCTGGGTCTTACAGTGTGATTTTCTCATTTTCCCCCTTTTTCGGGTTTTCTCTACATATTCTGAGTCCTTCAGTGTGAGTTTTTAATTTTCCACGTTTTTCAGGTTTTTTCGTCATATTCTGGGTCCTACAGTGTAATTTTCAACATTTCCACATGTTTCAGGTTTTCTTGCCATGTTCCACGTCCTTCAGTGTGAATTTTATTTTCCACGTTTTTCAGTATTTCTCGCCATATTCTGGGTAATACAGTGTGAATTTTTAATTTTCCTCTTTTTTCATGGTTTCTCGCCATATTGTGTGTCCGACATTGTGAATTTTAATTTTCACGTTTTTCAGGGTTTCTCGGCATATTCTGGGTGCTGCAGTGTGATATCCTCATTTTCCTCGTGTTTCAAGTTTTTTCGTAATTCTGGGTACTACAGTGTGATTTTCTCATTTTCCACCTTTTTCAGGTTTTCTCGCCATATTTGGGGTCCTTCTGTGTGAGTTTGTAATTTTCTACTTTTTTCAGGGTTTCTGGCTATATTCTGGGTCCTAGAGCATGTATTTTTAATTTTCCAAGTTTTCCGGGTTTCTAGGCATATTCTGGGTCCTACAGTTTGATTTTCTCATTTTCGACGATTTTCAAGTTTTTTTGCAATTCTGGGTACTACAGTGTGATTATTATCATTTTCCAACTTTCTCAGGTGTTCTCGCCATATGCGGGGTCCTTCAGTATGAATTTTTAATTTTCTACTTTTTTCAGGTTTTCTCACCATTTTGGGGTCCTTCAGTGTGAGTTTTTAATTTTCTAATTTTTCAGGGTTTCTTGACATATTCTGTGTCTTACATCATGTTTTTTTTTTTTAATTTTCCACGTTTTTCAGGTTTTTTCGTCATATTCTGGGTCCTACAGTGTGATTTTCTCATTTTCGACATTTTTCAACTTTTTTCACAATTCTGGGTCCTACAGTGTGATGTTCTCATTTTTCACCTTTTTCAGGTTTTTATGCGATATTCTGGGTCCTTCAGTGTGAGTTTTTAATTTTCCACGTTTTTCAGTTTTTTTTTGTCATATTCTGGATCCTACAGTGTGATTTTCTCATTTCCAAGTTTTTCAGGTTTTATTGCCATATTTCTGGTGTATTTTTAATATTCCACATTTTCAGTTTTTCTTGCCATATTCCGGGTCCTTCAGTGTGAATATTTTTTTTCCAAGTTTTTCTGGTTTTTTGGTCATATTCTGGGTCCTTCAGTGTGAATTTTTAATTTTCCTCGTTTTTCATTTTTCTCAGAATATTCTGGGTAATACAGTGTGAATTTTTAATTTTCCACTTTTTTCATGGTTTCTCGCCATATTCTGTGTTAGACAGTGTGAATTTTTAATTTTCATGTTTTTCAGGGTTTCCCGGGATATTTTGTGTCCTGCAGGGTGATTTTCTCATTTTCCACGTTTTTCAAGTTTTTTTCTAATTCTGGGTCCTACAGTGTGATTTTCTCATTTTCCACTTTTTTCAGGTTTTCTCGCCATATTTGGGTTCCTTCAGTGTGAGTTTTTAATTTTCTCCTTTTTTCAGGGTTTCTCGCCATGTTCTGGGTCCTACAGCGTTTATTTTTAATATTCCACATTTTCAGTTTTTCTTGCCATATTCCAGGTCCTTCAGTGTGAATATTTTGTTTTCCAAGTTTTTCTGGTTTTTTTTGTTCATATTCTGGGTCCTACAGTGTGAATTTTTAATTTTCTACTTTTTTCATGGTTTCTCGCCATATTCTGGGACTGATAATGTGAATTTTTAATTTTCACCTTTTTCAAGGTTTCTTGGCATATTCTGGTTCCTGCAGTGTGATTTTCTCATTTTCCACCTTTTTCAGGTTTTCTTGCCATATTTGGGGTCCTTCAGTATGAGTTTTTACATTTCTAATTTTTCAGGGTTTCTCGGCATATTCTGGGTCCTACAGTGTGATTTTCTAATTTTCGATGTTTTTCAAGTTTTTTTGCAATTCTGGGTCCTACAGTATGATTATTTTCATTTTTTACCTTTTTCAGGTTTTCTCGCCATATTTGGGGTCCTTCAGTGTGAATTTTTAATTTTCCACGTTTTTCAGTATTTCTCGCCAATTCTGGGTAATACATTGTGATTTTCTCATTTCCACGTTTTTCAGGTTTTCTTGCCATATTACAGGTCTTTCAGTGTGAATTTTGATTTTTCCACGTTTTTCAGTATTTCTCGCCATAATCTGGGTAATTCAGTGTGATTTTCTCATTTTCCACTTTTTTCATGGTTTCTTGCCATATACTGGGTCCGACAGTTTGGATTTTTAATTTTCATGTTTTTCAGGGTTTCTCAGCATACTCTGGGTCCTGCAGTGTGATTTTCTCATTTTCCTAGTTTTTCAAGTTTTTTTATATTTCTGGGTCCTACAGTGTGATTATTCTCATTTTCAAACTTTTTCAGGTTTTCTCGCCATATTCGGGGTCCTTCAGTGCGAATTTTTACTTTTCTACTTTTTTCAGGTTTTCTCGCCATATTCTGGGTCCTTCAGTGTTAGTTTTTAATTTTCCTTGTTTTTCAGGATTTCTCGCCATATTCCAGGTCCTTCACTCTGAATTTTTAATTTTCCATGTTTTTCCAGTTTTTTTCGTCATATTCAGGGTCCTACAGTGAGATTTTCTCATTTCCACGTATTTCAGGTTTTCTTGCCATATTCCAGGTCCCTCAGTGTGAATTTTGAAATTTACACGTTTTTCAGTATTTCTCGCCATATTCTGGGTAATACAGTATGAATTTCTCATTTTCCACTTTTTTCATGGTTTCTTGCCATATATTCTTCGGTCCAATAGTGTGAATTTTTAATTTTCACTTTTTTCAGGGTTTAATATTCTGTGTCCTGTAGTGTGATTTTCTCATTTTCCACTTTTTTCATGGTTTCTTGCCATATATTGGGTCCGACAGTGTGAATTTTTAATTTTCACGTTTTTCAGGTATTCTTGGCACATTCTGGGTCCTGCAGTGTGATTTTCTCATTTTCCACGTTTTTCAACTTTTTTCGTAATTCTGGGTCCTACAGTGTGATTTTTCTCATTTTCCACCTTTTTCAGGTTTTCTCGCCATATTTGGGGTCCTTCACTGTGAATTTTTAATTTTCACGTTTTTCGGGGTTTCTCGGCATATTCTGGGACCTGCAGTGTGATTTTCAAATTTTCCACATTTTTCAAGTTTTTTCATATTTTTGGGTCCTACAGTGTGATTATTCTCATTTTCAAACTTTTTCAGGTTTTCTTGCCATATTCGGGGTCCTTCAAGTGTTAATTTTTAATTTTCCACGTTTTTCAGGTTTTTTCATCATTTTCAGGTTCCTACAGTGTGATTTTCTCATTTCCACGTTTTTCAATTTCCTTGCCATATTCCAGGTCCTTCAGTGTGAATTTTGAATTTTCCAAGGTTTTCAGTATTTCTCGCCATATTCTCGGTAATACAGTGCGATTTTCTAATTTTCCATTTTTTCATGGTTACTTGCCATATACTGGGTCTGACACTGTGAATTTTTAATTTTCACGTTTTTTCAGGGTTTCTCGGCATATTCTGGGTCCTGTAGTGTGATTTTCTCAATTTCCACGTTTTACAAGTTTTTTCGTATTTCTGGGTCCTACAGTGTGATTATTCTCATTTTCAAACTATTCAGGTTTTGTCGCCATATTCGGGTCCTTCAGTTTGAATTTTTAATTTTCTACTTTTATCATTTTTTCTCGCCATATTCTGGGTCCTTCAGTGCGAATTTTTACTTTTCTACTTTTTTCAGGTTTTCTCGCCATATTCTGGGTCCTTCAGTGTTAGTTTTTAATTTTCCTTGTTTTTCAGGATTTCTCGCCATATTCCAGGTCCTTTACTCTGAATTTTTAATTTTCCACGTTTTTCAGGTTTTTTCGTCATATTCAGGGTCCTACAGTGAGATTTTCTCATTTCCACGTATTTCAGGTATTCTTGCCATATTCCAGGTCCCTCAGTGTGAATTTTGAAATTTCCACGTTTTTCAGTATTTCTCACAATATTCTGGGTAATACAGTATGAATTTCTCACTTTCCACTTTTTTCATGGTTTCTTGCCATATATTCTTCGGTCCAATAGTGTGAATTTTTAATTTTCACGTTTTTCAGGGTTTAATATTCTGTGTCCTGTAGTGTGATTTTCTCATTTTCCACTTTTTTCATGGTTTCTTGCCATATATTGGGAACGACAGTGTGAATTTTTAATTTTCACGTTTTTCAGGTGTTCTCGGCACATTCTGGGTCCTGCAGTGTGATTTTTTCATTTTCCACGTTTTTCAAGTTTTTTCGTAATTCTGGGTCCTACAGTGTGATTATTCTCATTTTCAAACTTTTTCAGGTTTTCTTGCCATATTCGGGGTCCTTCAAGTGTTAATTTTTAATTTTCCACGTTTTTCAGGATTTTTTATCATATTCAGGTTCCTACAATGTGATTTTCTCATTTCCACGTTTTTCAATTTCCTTGCCATATTCCAGATCCTTCAGTGTGAATTTTGAATTTTCCAAGTTTTTCAGTATTTTTCGCCATATTCTGGGTAATACAGTGTGATTTTCCAATTTTCCATTTTTTCATGGTTACTTGCCATATACTGAGTCTGACAGTGTGAATTTTTAATTTTCATGTTTTTCAGGGTTTCTCGGTATATTCTGGGTCCTGCAGTGTGATTTTCTCATTTTCCACGTTTTTCAAGTTTTTTTCGTATTTCTGGGTCCTACAGTGTGATTATTCTCATTTTCCAACTATTCAGGTTTTATCGCCATATTCGGGTCCTTCAGTGTGAATTTTTAATTTTCTACTTTTATCATTTTTTCTCGCCATATTCTGGGTCCTTCAGTGCGAATTTTTACTTTTCTACATTTTTCAGGTTTTCTCGCCATATTCTGGGTCCTTCAGTGTTAGTTTTTAATTTTCCTTGTTTTTCAGGATTTCTCGCCATATTCCAGGTCCTTCACTCTGAATTTTTAATTTTCCACGTTTTTCAGGTTTTTTCGTCATATTCAGGGTCCTACAGTGAGATTTTCTCATTTTCATGTTTTTCAGGTTTTCTTGCCATATTCCAGGTCCCTCAGTGTGAATTTTGAAATTTCCACGTTTTTCAGTATTTCTCGCCATATTCTGGGTAATACAGTATGAATTTCTCATTTTCCACTTTTTTTATGGTTTCTTGGCATATATTCGGTCCAATAGTGTGATTTTTAATTTTCACATTTTTCAGGGTTTAATATTCTGTGTCCTGTAGTGTGATTTTCTCATTTTCCACTTTCTTCATGGTTTCTTGCCATATATTGGGTCCAACAGTGTGAATTTTTAATTTTCACGTTTTTCAGGTGTTCTGGGCACATTCTGGGTCCTGCAGTGTGATTTTCTCATTTTCCACGTTTTTCAAGTTTTTTCGTAATTCTGGGTCCTACAGTGTGATTTTCTCATTTTCCAACTTTTTCAGGTTTTCTCCCCATATTCGGGGTCCTTCCGTGTGAATTTTTAATGTTCTACTTTATACGGGTTTCTCGCCATATTCTGGGCTCTTAAGTGTGAGTTTTTAATTTTCCCTTTTTTTAGGTTTTCTCGCCATATTCTGGGTCCTTCAGTGTGAAATTTTAATTTTCCACTTTTTTCATGTTCTTTCGTCATATTCTGGGTCCTACAGTGTGATTATCTCATTTCCACGTTTTTCAGGTTTTTTTTTTGCAATATTCCAGGTCTTTCAGTTTGAATTTTTATGTTTCCACGTTTTTCTGAATTTCTCGCCATATTCTGGGTAATACAGTGTGAATTTTTAATTTTCCTCTGTTTTCATGTTTTCTCCTATATTCTCTGTCTGACAGTGTGAATTTTTAATTTTCACGTTTTTCAGGGTTTCTCCGCATATTCTGGGTCCTGCAGTGTGATTTTCTCATTTTCCACGTTTTTCAAGTTTATTCGTAACTTTGGGTCCTACAGTGTGATTTTCTCATTTTCCACCTTTTTCAATTTTCTCCCCAAATTAGGGACCTTCAGTGTGAGTTTGTATTTTTCTACATTTTTCAGCTTTTCTCGCCATATTCTGGGTCCCACAGCGTGTAATTTTAATTTTCCACGTTTACAGAGTTTCTCGGCATATTCTGGGTCCTACAGTGTGATTTTCTCCTTTTCGAAGTTTTTCAAGTTTTTTAGTAATCTGGGTTCTACAGTGTGATTATTCTCATTTTCAACCTTTTTCAGGTTTTCTCTCCATATTCCGGGTCCTTCAGTGAGAATTTTTAATTTTCTACTTTTTTCAGGTTTTCTCGCCATATTCTGGGTCCTTCAGTGTGAGTTTTTAATTTTCCTCGTTTTTCAGTTTTTCTAGTCATATTCTGGGTCCTTCAGTGTGATTTTTTTTTTTTTTGGTTTTTTGGTTTTTTCGAGACAGGGTTTTTCTGTGTAGCCCTGGCAGTCCTGGCACTCACTTTGTAGACCAGGCTGGCCTCAAACTCAGAAATCCGCCTGCCTCTGCCTCCCTAGTGCTGGGATTAAAGGCGTGCGCCACCTTGCCGGGCTCAGTGTGAATTTTTAATTTTCCACATTTTTCAGGTTTTTCTGTCATATTCTGGGTCCAGAGTGTGATTTTTTTTCATTTCCGAGTTTTTCAGGTTTTCTTGCCATATTCCAGGTCCTTCAATGTGAATTTTTAATTTTCCACGTTTTTCAGGGTTTCTCAGCATATTCTGGATCCTGCAGTGTGATTTTCTCATTTTCCACCTTTTTCAAGTTTTTTGTAATTCTGGGTCCTACAGTTTGATTTTCTCATTTTCCACCTTTTTCAGGTTTTCTCACCCTATTCTGGGTACTTCAGTGTGAGTTTTTAATTTTCCTCATTTTTCAGGTTTTCTCCCATATTTCGGATCCTTTAATGTGAATTTATAATTTTCCAATTTTTTCAGGTTTTTTTCGTCATATTCATGGTCCTACAGTGTGATTTTCTCATTTCCAACTTTTTCAGGTTTTCTTGCCATTTTCCAGGTCCTTCAGTGTGAATTTTTAATTTTTCCACGAATTTCAGTATTTCTCACCATATTCTGGGTCCTACAGTGTGATTTTCTCATTTCCACGTTTTTCAGGTTTTCTTGCCATATTCCAGGTCCTTCAGTTTGAATTTTTAAGTTTCCACGATTTTCTGTATTTCTCGCCATATTCTGGGTAATACAGTGTGAATATTTAATTTTCCTCTGTTTTCATGTTTTCTCCTATATTCTCTGTCTGACAGTGTGAATTTTTAATTTTCACGTTTTTCAGGGTTTCTCGGCATATTCTGGGTCCTGCAGTGTGATTTTCTCATTTTCCACGTTTTTCAAGTTTATTCCTAATTTTGGGTCCTACAGTGTGATTTTCTCATTTTCCACCTTTTTCAAGTTTTCTCGCCATATTTGGGGTCCTTCAGTGTGAGTTTGTAATTTTCTACTTTTTTCGGCTTTTCTCGCCATATTCTGGGTCCCACAGCGTGTATTTTTAATTTTCCACGTTTTCAGAGTTTCTCGGCATATTCTGGGTCCTACAGTGTGATTTTCTCCTTTTCGAAGTTTTTCAAGTTTTTTCGTAATCTGGGTTCTACAGTGTGATTATTCTCATTTTCAACCTTTTTCATGTTTTCTCCCCATATTTGGGGTCCTTCAGTGCGAATTTTTAATTTTCTACTTTTTTCAGGTTTTCTCCCCATATTCTGGGTCCTTCAGTGTGAGTTTTTAATTTTCCTCGTTTTTCAGGTTTTCTAGTCATAATCTGGGTCCTTCAGTGTGAATGTTTTTTTTTTTTTTTTTTTTTTTTTTGGTTTTTTTTGAGACAGGGTTTTTCTGTGTAGCCCTGGCTGTCCTGGCACTCACTTTGTAGACCAGGCTGGGATTAAAGACGTGCGCCACCTCGCCGGGCTCAGTGTGAATTTTTAATTTTCCACATTTTTCAGGTTTTTCTGTCATATTCTGGGTCCAGAGTGAGATTTTCTCATTTCCGCGTTTTTCAGGTTTTCTTGCCATATTCCAGGTCCTTCAATGTGAATTTTTAATTTTCCACGTTTTTCAGTATTTCTCGCCATATTCTGGGTAATATAGTGTGAATTTTTATGTTTCCACTTTTTTCATGGTTTCTGTCCATATTCTGTACCCGATAGTGTGATTTTTTAATTTTCACGTTTTTCACAGTTTCTCGGCATATTCTGGGTGCTGCAGTGTGATTTTTCACTTTTTCCACGTTTTTCAAGTTTTTTCCTAATTCGGGGTCCTACAGTGCGATTTTCTCACTTTCCACCTTTTTCTGGTTTTCTCGCCATATTTGGGGTCCTTCAGTGTGAGTTTTTAATATTCTACATTTTTCAGGGTTTCTCGCCATAATCTGGGTCCGACAGTGTGAATTTTTAATTTTCACGTTTTTCAGGGTTTCTCAGCATATTCTGGGTCCTGCAGTGTGATTTTCTCATTTTCCACCTTTTTCAGGTTTTCTCGCCATATTCTGGGTACTTCAGTGTGAGTTTTTAATTTTCCTCGTTTATCAGGTTTTCTCGCCATATTTGCGGTCCTTCAGAGTGAATTTTTAACTTTCCGCTTTTTTCAAGTTTTTTCTTCATATTGTGGGTCTTACAGTGTGATTTTCTCATTTTCCACCTTTTTCAGGTTATCTCCTCATAGGGTCCTTCAGTGTGGGTTTTTAATTATCTACTTATTTCAGGGTTTCTTGCAATATTCTCGGTCCTACAGTGTGATTTTCTCATTTTCCACCATTTCCAGGTATTCTTGGCATATTCTGGGTCCTACAATGTGAATTTTTAATTTTCCATGTTTTTCAAGGTTTCTTGCCATATTCTGGTCCTACAGTGTGAATTTTTAATTTTCCACGTTTTTTCTGTATTTCTTGCCATATTCTGGGTCCTATAGTGTGAATATTTAATTTTCCATGTTTCTAAGGTTTTTTGCCATATTCTGGGTCCTTCAGTGTGCATTTTTAATTTTCCACGTTTTTCAGTATTTCTCGCCATATTCTGGGTAATACATTGTGAATTTTTAATTTTCCACTTTTTTCATGGTTTCTCGCCATAATCTGGATCTGACAGTTTGAATTTTTAATTTTCACGTTTTTCAGGGTTTCTCCGAAAATTCTGGGTCCTGCAGTGTGAATTTCTCATTTTCCACGTTTTTCACGTTTGTTCGTAATTCTGGGTCCTACAGTCTGATTTTCTCATATTCAACCTTTTTAATGTTTTCTAGCCATATTCTGGGTCCTTCAGTGTGAGTTTTTAATTTTCGACTCTTTCAGGGTTTCTCACCATGTTCTGGGTCCTACAGAGTGTATTTTTAATTCTCCACGTTTTTCAGGGTTTCTCGGCATATTATCTGTCCTACAGTGTGATTTTATCATTTTCCACTTTTTTTAAATTTTTTTCTCATTTCTGTGTCCTAAAGTGTGATTTTCTCATTTTCCACCCTTTTCAGGTTTTCTCGCCATATTCTGGGTCCTACAGTATGAGTTTTGAATTTTCCTCGTTTTTCAGGTTTTCTGGCCTTATTCTGGGTCCTTCAGTGTGAATTTTTAATATTCCACGTTTTTCAGGTTTTTTTCGTCATATTCTGGGTCCTACAGTGTGATTTTTCTCATTTCCACTTTTTCCGGGATTTCATGCCATCTTCCAGGTCCTTCAGTGTGAATTTTTAATTTTCCACTTTTTTCATGGTTTCTCGCAATAGTCTGTGTCCAAAGGTGTGAATTTTTAATTTTCACGTTTTTCACGGTTTCTAGGCATATTCTGGGTCCTGCAGTGTGATTTTATCATTTTTCACTTTTTTCAAGTTTTTTCCTTATTCTGGGTCCTACAGGGTGATTTTCTCATTTTCCACGTTTTTCAGGTTTTCTTGCCATATTTGGGGTCCTTCAGTGTAAGTTTTTAATTTTCTACTTTTTTCAGGGTTTCTTGCCATATTCTGGGTCCTACAGCGTGTATTTTTCATTTTCCACGTTTTCAGGGTTTTTTTGGCATATTCTGGGTCCTACAGTGTGATTTTGTCATTTCCACGTTTTTCAGGTTTTCTTGCAATTTTCCAGGTCCTTCAGTGTGAATTTTTAATTTTTCCACAAATTTCAGTATTTCTAACCATATTCTGGGTCGTACAGTGTGATTTTCGCATTTCCACGTTTTTCATGTTTTCTTGCCATATTCCAGGTCCTTCAGTTTGAATTTTTAAGTTTCCACATTTTTCTGTATTTTTCGCCATATTTTGGGTAATACAGTGTGAATTTTTAATTTTCCTCTGTTTTCATGTTTTCTCCTATATTCTCTGTCTGACAGTGTGAATTTTTAATTTTCACGTTTTTCAGGGTTTCTCGGCATATTCTGGGTCCTGCAGTGTGATTTTCTCATTTTCCACGTTTTTCAAGTTTATTCCTAATTTTGGGTCCTACAGTGTGATTTTCTCATTTTCCACCTTTTTCAAGTTTTCTCGCCATATTTGGGGTCCTTCAGTGTGAGTTTGTAATTTTCTACTTTTTTCGGCTTTTCTCGCCATATTCAGGGTCCCATAGCTTGTATTTTTAATTTTCCACGTTTTCAGAGTTTCTCGGCATATTCTGGGTCCTACAGTGTGATTTTCTCATTTTCGAAGTTTTTCAAGTTTTTTCGTAGTCTGGGTTCTACAGTGTGATCATTCTCATTTTCAACCTTTTTCAGGTTTTCTCGCCATATTCCGGGTCCTTCAGTGAGAATTTTTAATTTTCTACTTTTTTCGGCTTTTCTCGCCATATTCTGGGTCCTTCAGTGTGAGTTGTTAATTTTCCTCGTTTTTCAGGTTTTCTAGTTATATCCTGGGTCCTTCAGTGTGAGTTTTTAATTTTCCTCGTTTTTCAGGTTTTCTCGCCATATTCGGGGTCCTTCAGTGTGAATTTTTAATTTTCCATGTTTTTCAGGTTTTTTGGTCATAATCTGGGTCTTACACTGTGATTTTCTCATTTCCAACTTTTTCAGGCTTTCTTGCCGTATTCCAGGTCCTTCATTGTGAATTTTTAAGTTTCCACGTTTTTCAGTATTTCTCACCATATTATGGGTAATACAGTGTGAATTTTTATTTTTCCACTTTTTTCATGGTTTCTCTCCATAATCAAGATTTTTCAGTGTTTTTATCGCCATATTCTAGGTATTACAGTATGATTTTCTCATTTTCGATCCTTTCATGGTTTGTCACCATATTTCAGGTCCTACAGTGTGATTTTCTCATTTTTCGACTTTTTCAAGGTTTATCACCTTATTTTAGGTCCTATGGTGTGATTTTCTCATTTTCCACATTTTTCAGGATTTCTCGCCATATTCCAGGTCCTTTACTGTGAATTTATAATTTTCCAAGTTTTTCAGGTTTTTTCGTCATATTCAGGGTCCTACAGTGTGATTTTCTCATTTCCACGTTTTTCAGGTTTTCTTGCCATTTTCCAGGTCCTTCAGTGTGAATTTTTAATTTTTCCACGAATTTCAGTATTTCTCACCATATTCTGGGTCCTACAGTGTGATTTTCTCATTTCCAGGTTTTTCAGGTTTTCTTGCCATATTCCACGTCCTTAAGTTTTAAGTTTCCACGTTTTTCTGTATTTCTCGCCATATTCTGGGTAATACAGTGTGAATTTTTAATTTTCCTCTGTTTTCATGTTTTCTCCTATATTCTCTGTCTAACAGTGTGAATTTTTAATTTTCACGTTTTTCAGGGTTTCTCGGCATATTCTGGGTCCTACAGTGTGATTTTCTCATTTTCGAAGTTTTTCAAGTTTTTTCGTAATCTGGGTTCTACAGTGTGATTATTCTCATTTTCAAACTTTTTCAGGTTTTCTTGCCATATTCCGGGTCCTTCAGTGAGAATTTTTAATTTTCTACTTTTTTCGGCTTTTCTCGCCATATTCTGGGTCCTTCAGTGTGAGTTTTTAATTTTCCTCGTTTTTCAGTTTTTCTAGTCATATTCTGGGTCCTTCAGTGTGAGTTTTTAATTTTCCTCGTTTTTCAGGTTTTCTTGCCATATTCGGGGTCCCTCAGTGTGAATTTTTAATTTTCCATGTTTTTCAGGTTTTTTCGTCATAATCTGGCTCTTACAGTGTGATTTTCTCATTTCCACCTTTTTTAGGTTTTCTTGCCATATTCCAGGTCCTTCATTGTGAATTTTTAAGTTTACACGTTTTTTCAGTATTTCTCGCCAGATTATGGGTAGTACATTGTGAATTTTTAATTTTCCACTTTTTTCATGGTTTCTTGCCATAATCGAGATTTTTCAGTGTTTATATCACCATATTCTAGGTATTACAGTATGATTTTCTCTTTTTTCGATCCTTTCATGGTTTGTCACCATATTTCAGGTCCTACAGTGTGATTTTCTCATTTTTCCACTTTTTCAAGGTTTATCACCATATTCCAGTTCCTACAGTGTAATTTTCTCATTTTCCACATTTTTCAGGATTTCTCGCCATATTCCAGTTCATCAGTGTGAGTTTTTAATTATCCATGTTTTTCAGGGTTTCTCGCCATATTCCAGGTACTACAGTGTGATTTTGTCTTTATTCGACTATACAGGGTTTCTCACCCTATTCCAAGTCCTACAGTGTTCTTTTCTCATTTTCCCTATTTTTCAGGATTTCTCACCCTATTCCAGGTCCTTCAGTGTGAGTTTTTAATTTTCCAAGATTTTCACTGTTTCGTGCCATATTCCAGGTCCTTCAGTGTGAGTTTTTAATTTTCGACATTTTTCATGGTTAATCGCCATATTCTAGGTACTACAGTACGATTTTCTCATTTTTTGACGTTTTCAGGGTTTCTCACCAGATTCCAGGTCCTACAGTGTGATTTTCTAATTTTTCGAGTTTTTCATGGTTTCTCACCATATTCCAGGTCCTACAGTGTGATTTTCTCATTATTCGACTATACAGGGTTTCTCACCATATTCCAGGTACTAGATATGATTTTCTCATTTTTCGACTTCTTCAGGGTTTCTCAACATTTTCCAGGTTCTACAGTGTGATTTTCTCATTTTTCGACTTATTCAAGTTTTCTCACCATATTCCAGGTCCTACAGTGTGATTTTCTCATTTTCCACATTTTTCAGGATTTCTTGCCATATTCCAGGCGTTCCCTGTGATATTTTAATTATCCACGTTTTTATAATTACTCGCCATATTCCAGGTCCTACAGTGTGATTTTTCCTTTTCAACGATTTTCAGGTTTTCTTGCCTTATTCTTGGTCCTACAGGGTAAGTTTTTAATTTTTCATATTTTTCGGGTTTCTCGCGGTATTCTAGGTACTTCAGTATGATTTCTCATTTTTTCCCGTCTTTCTGGGTTTCTAGACACATTCCAGGCCATTAGTGTGATTTTCTCATTTTCCAACTTTTTCTGGGTTTCTCTCCATTTTCCAGGTCCTAGAGTGTGAGTTTCTCATTTTCCACGTTTTTCAGGGTTTCTCGCCATATTCCAGGTCATTCACTGTTTGATTTTAATTTTCCACATTTTTCATAGTTTCTTGTCATATTCCAAGTCCTAGAGTGTGAGTTTTTAAATGTCCAACTTTTTCAGGGTTTCCTGCCATATTCCATATCCTACTGTGCGAGTTTTTAATTTTCCACGTTTTTCATGGATTTCTTCATATTGCAGATCCCAGAGTATGATTTTCTCATTTTTCATGATTTTCAGTTTTCTTCCCATATTCCAGATCCTACAGTGTGAATTTTTTATTTTCCATGTTTTTCAGGGTTTCTTTTCATATTCCAGGTCTTATAGTGTGAGTTTCTCATTTTGAACGTTTTTCAGAGTTTTTGCCATATTATAAGTCCTGCAGTTTGAGTTCCTCATTTTCCACCTTTTTCAGGTCTTTTCAGCATATTCCAGGTTCTGCAGTTTGAATTTCTCATTTTCCATGTTTTTCACTGTTTCTTGCCATATTCCATATCCTACAGTGTGATTTTCTCATTTTTCATGATTTTCAGGTTTTCTTGCCATATTCCAGATCCTAGAGTGTGAGTTTTTAATTGTCCAACTTTTTCAGGTTTTCTTGCCATAAACCATGTCCTACAATGTGAGTTTCTCATTTTCCACGTTTTTCAGGTTTTCTCTCCATATTCCTGTTCCTACACTGTTAGTTTTTAATTTTCCACGTTTTCCAGGGTTTCTTGCCATATTCCAGGTCCTTCAGTTTGAATTTCTTATTTTCCACGTTTTTAAGTGTTTCTTGCCATATTCTAGGTCCTACAGTGAGATTTTTCATTTTTCATGATTTTCAGGTTTCGCCATATCCCAGGTCCTTCAGTGTGAGTTTTTAATTTTCCACGGTTTTCTGTGTTTCTTGCCATATTCCATATCCTACCATTTGAGTTTCTTATTGTTCACATTGTTCAGGGTTTCTTGCCATATTCTAGGTACTGCAGTTTGATTTTCTCATTTTTCATTATTTGTATGTTTTTTAATTATCCGATTTTTTCAGGTTTTCTCCCATATTTTAAGTCCTGCAGTGTGATTTTGTCATTTTCCACCTCTTTCTGGGTTTCTTGCCATATTTCAAGTCCTGCAGTTTGATTTTGTCATTTTCCACCTCTTCCAGGTTTTCTTGCCACATTCAAGGTCCTCCAGTTTGAGTTTCTCCTTTTCCACGTTTTATAGGGAATCTTGCCATATTCCAGGTCCTAGAGTGTGAGTTTTTAATTTTCCACGTTTTTCACGATTTTTCACCATATTCCAGGTCCTACAGTGTGATTCTCTCATTTTCCACAATTTTAAGGTTTTCTTTCCATATTCCAGTTCTTATAGTTTGAGTTTCTCATTTTTCACATTTTTCAGTTCTTCTCACCATATTCCAGGTCCTAGAGTGTGAGTTTTTAATTTTCCACGTGTTTCAGGGTTTCTTGCCATATTCCAGATTCTAAAGTGTGATTTTCTCATTTTCTGTTATTTTTCAGGTTTTCTTGCCATATTCCCAGTCCTATAGTATAAGTTTTCAATTTCCCATGTTTGTCAAGGTTTCTCGACATATTCCAAGTCCTATAGTTTGAGTTACTCATTTTTCAGTGTTTCTAGCCTTATACCAGGTCCTGCAGTGTTATTTTCTCATTTTCCACCTTTTTCTGGGTTTCTTGCCATATTCCAGGTCCTACAGAGTGAGTTTCTTATTTTCCACCTTTTTCAGGTTTTCTCAACATATTCCAGACCCAACCGTGTGAGTTTTTAATTTTCCACGTTTTTCAGAGTTTCTCAGCATATTCCAGATCCTACAGTTTGGGTTTCTTATTTTCCAAGTCTTTAAGTGTTTCTCTCCATATTCCAGGTCCTACAGTGTGATTTTCTCATTTTTCATAATTTGCAGGTTATTGGGTGTGAGTTTTTTATTTTCAATTTTTTTCAGGTTTTCCTGCCATATTCCACGTCCTACAGTTTGATTTTCTCATTTTTCAGGATTTTGAATTTTTCTTGTCATATTTTAGGTCCTACACTGTTATTTTTTTTTTATTTTCCACTTTTTAAAGGTTTTCTTACTATATTCCATGTCCTACATTGTCATTTTCTGATTTTCCCCGTTTTTCAGGGTTTCTCGCCATATTCCATGTCCTACAGGTTTAATTTTTAATTTTCCACATTTTTCAGAGTTTTTCACCATATCCCAGTTCCTAAAGTTTTAATTTCCATTTTCCATGTTTTTTAGAGATTCTTGCCAGATTCCAGTACCTACAGTGTGAGTTTTTAATTTTCCACGTGTTTCAGGGTTTCTTGCCATATTCCAGCTTCTACAGTTTGATTTTCTCATTGTTCATGATTTTCAGGATTTCTTGCCATATTCCCAGTCCTATAGTGTATGTTTTCAATTTTCCATGTTTGTCAAGGATTCTCAACATATTCCAAGTCCTATAGTTTGAGTTTCTCACTTTTCAGTGTTTCTAGCCTTATACCAGGTCCTACAGTGTTATTTTTTAATTTTCTTTTTTTTATAAAGATTTATTTATTTATTATATGTAAGTACACTGTAGCTGTCCTCAGACACTCCAGAAGGGGGAGCCAGATCTCGTTACGGATGGTTGTGAGCCACCATAATTTCTTGCCATGTCCCTGGTCCTACACTGTTATATTTTTATTTTCCACGTTCTTCAGGTTTTCTCGCCATATTCCAGGTCCTACAGTGTGAGTTTTTAATTTCTACGTTTTTCAAGGTTTTTCTCCATATTCCAGGTCCTACAGTGTGATTTTCTCATTTTCAATGAATTTCCGTTTTCTTGCCATATTCCAGGTCCTACAGGGTAAGTTTTTAATTTTTCACGTTTTTCAGGGTTTCTTGCGATATTCCAAGTAATGCATTATGATTTTCTCATTTTCCCCTCTTTCTGGGTTTCTAGACACATTCCAGGTCCTACAGTGTGGTTGTCTCATTTTCCACCTTTTTCCGGATTTCTTCCCATATTCCAGTTCCTACAGCATGAGTTTCTCATTTTCCACGTTTTTTTTTTTTCAGTGTTTGTTGCCATATTCCAGGTCCTACAGTGTTTGTTTTTAAATTTCCACGTTTTTCAGGGTTTCTCATCATATTTCTGTTCCTACCGTTTGAGTTTATCATTTTTCACATTTTTCAGTATTTGTCACCATATACCTGGTCATAGAGTGTAAGTTTTTAAATTTCCACTGTTTTTCAAGTTTTCTCACAATATTCCAGGTCCTACATTGTGAGTTTTTAATTTTCGACCTTTTTCAGGGTTTATCGCCATATTCAAGGTCTACAGTGTGATTTTCTCATATTTGATGATTTTCACTTTTTCTTTCCATATTTCAGTTCCTACAGTGTTATTTTTTATGTTTCACATTTTTTAGGGTTTCTCTGTCACTGTGCTCAACTGTGGTTTTACAATGCTCCACTGTGATGTCCCACTTCTCTACGCTGTTGTCACCCTGCTCTAATGTGATCTCACAGTGCTCCACTGTGGTGTCACAGTGCTCCACTTCGTTGTCACAATGCTCCACTTTTGTGTCACAGTATGCCACTGTGGTATCAGAGTTCTCCTCTCTGGTGTCACAATGCTCCACTGTGGTGTCACATGCTCCACTGTGTTGTCAGAGTTCTCTACTGTAGTTTCATTGTGGTTCACTGTGGGGAGACGGTGCTGCACTGTGGTATCACAGTGGTCCACTGTTGTGTCACAGTGCTCACTGTGGTTTATCAGTGCTCTACTGTGGTATCACAGTGCTCCACTGTCATGTCACAGTGCTCCACTCTACTGTCACCGTGCTGCTCTGTGTTGTCACAGTGCTCCACTGTGGTGTCACAGTGCTACATTATTGTGTCACAGTGTTCCACCTTTCTGACACAGTTCTCCACAGTGATGTAAGCGTGCTACCCTCACTGTCACACTGCTACACTGTCGTGTCACAGTGCTCAACTGTCATGTCACAATGCTCCACTCTGATGCCACAGTGGTCCACTGTGCTGTCACAGTGGTCCACTGTGCTGTCACAGTGCTTCATTGTAGTGTCACAGTGCTCCACTCTCGGGTCACAGTACTCCACTTTGCTGTCACAGTGCTCCACTGTGGTGTCACACTGCTACACTATTGTGTCACAGTGTTCCACCTTTCTGACACAGTTCTCCACAGTGATGTAAGGGTGCTCCCCTCACTGTCACACTGCTGCACTGTCCTGTCACAGTGCTCAACTGTTATGTCACAAAGCTCCACTCTGATGCCACAGTGGTCCACTGTGCTCTCACAGTGGTCACAGTGGTTAATTTTTCACGTTTCACTCTGATGTTGCACTGCTCTACTCTGTTGTCACACTCCTCCACTGTGGTGTCATTGTGCTCCTCTGTGGTGTCACAATGCTCCTCTTCGTTGTCACAGTGCTCCACGGTGCTGTCACCCTACTCCTCTGTGGTGTCACATTTCTTCACTGTGGTGTCACAATGCTCCACTGTGGTGTCACATTCTCCACTGTGGTTTCACATGCTCCGGTGTGTTGTCATATACTCTAAAGATGCTTCAACAGAGAACAAAGATACGTGCACCAATGTGTCACTGAACCCTAATTTTTAATAACCATGAGGTGGAAACAACCCAGATGTCCCTCTATGGAAGAATTGTTACAGAAACTGTGGTACATTTACACAATGGAATACTACTCAGATATTAAAAAATGATCGCATCATAAACGTTGTAGGCACATGGATGGAACTAGAAAATATTTTCTTGAGTGAGGTAACCCAAATCCAAAAGGCCTTGCATGGTATGTACTCACGGATAAGTGGATTTTAGCCCAAAAGCTCAGAATACCCATGTGACAACTAAAAGTAAAATGAAGTTTTACAAGAAGGGAGACCAAAGTGTCCGTTATTCAAACCTACTTAGAAGAGGTAACAAAATAATCATGGCAGGCAGAGGAAGGGGGTATCAGGGTGGGAGAGAGAAAGGGAGGGGAAGAAAGAAGGAAGGACAGGGTCAGGTATGGGAAGAGACAGGAGAGACATCTAGAGGGCCAGGAGAATGAATAGGAATAAGTAGCAGCGGGGTTTGGGGAACTAGGAGATGCACTAGAAATTCCCAGATGCCAGGAATTCAAGAGGTTCCCAGAACTCAATGGCATAACAACAGCTAAAATACAGGGGAGATGGAGCCTGAAGGGACTACATCCAGAAGATGGACATGGGACTCAGTTGAGGGATGGGGACACCCACCCATTTTTAAAAAAATTCCGAAAATTGTCTCTGTCTAAAGGAAATTTAGGGACAAAAATGGAGCAGAGACTGAAGGAAAGGCCATCCAGAGACTATAGCACTGTATTCTACCCACAGACACAAAAACCCAACACTACTGCTGATGCCAAGATGTGCTTACAGACAGGAGCCTTGTATGTCTGTGTATCCTCTGAGAGCCTCTGTCAGCAACTGACTAAGACAGATGGAAAAACTCACAGTAACTATTGGACTGAGTGTGGGGACCCCAATGGAAAAATTAGGAGAAGGGCTGAAGGAGCTGAAGGGGATGGCAACCCCACAGGACAAAGAACAGTATCAATTAAACAGACCCCTCAGAACTCCCAGGGAGTAATCTACCAACTAAAGGAGTATACATGGGTGGGTTCATGACTACAAATAATTATGTAGCAGAGAACTACCTTGTCTGGCGTCAGTGGGAGGGGTGGCACTTGGTCCTGTTGAGGCTTGATACCCCAGAGAAGGGGGATACTAGAGGGATTAGGTGGGAGTGGCTGGGTGGGGAGGGGGAAAAGTTGGGCCTCAGGGAGGGGAGAGCAGGAGGGGGATAACACTTGAAATATAAACAAGTGAAATGATTAATACATTTTAAAGGGTGGAGGGGTTGAGATCATCCTTGGTTGTGTATTGGATGTGAAGCCTGCCTGGGAAAATGGGAGGAGAAGTGGAGAGGGAAAGAAAGAGCAAGGGGCAGAGAAATCAAGTCCATCTTGAGCTGTGTGCCAAGATGCTGTCTAGAAGACAATCGATTAAGAAAATAGAACAGAGTCTGTTGGCTCCAGCTTAGACTCTATTGCTGCCTTTGACCTCCTCTCCCTTCCTCCTCCAGGTTGATGACTCTGTGGTTTAAAGCCAGCTGAAACTCTAGCCAGAACAAAACACCTGGAGTAGTACTCTTAGGGGTAATTCTTTACAAACCATGCCAATAGCCACTCTGCACTCTTCAGTGCAACAGAAGGAGGGAGGATGGGAGTAAGGAGGAGACAGTGGAAGGAAATAGAAAAAGATGGAAGGACAAAGGAAAGAAAGGAGAGTCACTAACAAGACATACGTTATCAAAGACACAGTGAGTGACCAGTCCATTTCCCAGAATATAGTGAAGTAAAACTAGCTTTACCAAAACAATTATTTGGTGTCAATTTATTGATTTCTTTAGTTTTTTACTAAAGTGTTGCTTGCACTCTGTTTGCAGAGCCCAGCTTCACTTGCTACTTGAACCAGAGAGGCCTAAAGAGCCAGGTGAGGCAGTGGCCCAGTGCCCTTCCCAGCCTGCTGACTGATGTCAGCACTTAAACACTAGCTTGTCCACCCTACCTTATGGTTTTAAAGTATAAAATGAAATTACAAAGACTTGCAGGAGCTGTCTTGGCTTCGGTCCACCTTTGACATCTCTCTTCCACTCTCAGTTGTTTCCGTGTGCTTATTCCAGGAAGGTTCTCCCAACAATCGCTGTTCTTGGACTCAAAGTATCTGTTTTTTTTTTTTTTCTTTCTTTCAGAGTGCTCCCTAAATCACAGACCAATTTGCTGGAGCCCAAATCATAGTCCAACAGCAGTCTTTTTCCCACCTTGAAAGAATGTTAGAAGTCACAGAACTGGCTCTTATTCTTAAATAGAAATTCACACCGAAGATCACCCATTAATTAACCGGGTTAATTCACTAAAATTATTATTCTCCCTGGACCCTCCCAGGTCCCCAATCATTATTTCAGTCCACAGTCACTGTCAAACAAGCAACCTCTCTTTTTTGGCCTTCCTGCTCATCCATCTCCTAGTCTGTTTTCTGCCTCCCTCTCTAGTCGAGGGAAGTAAAAGACTTTCGCACTGATAGGTCTGATCCATCACAGCTTGTTTTATTTAAAAAACAAAAATAAACCCTCTCCCGGGTTTTATCAGCCATGTACACCCGAATAGACTAAATTTGCCTTTGTGAGGTTGTTACTAAAAACATGAAGTGACATGGATATCACTAACTCCTGTATGGGCAGTACTTCGGAGGCTAGGTTAAGGAGATTTCAAAGTCAGCCTGGGAACCAGCCAGGGGGCCGGGGTTGTGGGGGCAGTGGACAAAAGAGATAAATGTATTTAGTTCTTCCCTGATTAATGACCTCTTCTTTCAGCTAACACCTACTTTTGCCTCTTCTAAAAGTAGCTAACAGTTACTTTTGCCTATTAGCTAAGCACATGAATGTGATTCTGAGAGAGAAGTTGGGGCAGCCTCCTACTGAAAAAGGAAAGAGCTCAGCTGATTCTGTAAGGCTGGATAGAAGAAATCAGGGCCTTCTCTGCATCCCACACGTACATTCGCAGGACTGAATGCCACCTTGGAAGCCTGGCCACTGTTCAGGACCTTGAAGATTTCGCTGGGAGCCTCGAAGTGTAGACACCAGACCACCAGAGATATCAGGGTTCGAATCAAGCCTCCCACCCCGGAGAGATGCCCGAAGCAACTCCTAGGAGGAGTCCCTCTCTTTTTTCATGGTATCTGGCAGTTTACCCAGTGGTGAAAATTCGGCAGAATCTGAGGCTTGTTCGGTTAAGTCCACACTGTGCCTTCCAGCTCACAGAACCCTAGAAGGACTCATTCCTCCTACTCGCATCTATTCACTCTCTGCACAGGAATCCACCTTGTGATTTCAAAACACTGAGCTGGGAGACCCAGGCTCAATCAGGACTCTACAGAGGCCAGAGGGCTGACTGTGGTTCTTGGAGTATGTTTCCTATCCGAAGTGCAAGGTCTTCTTAGATGTAAAAATCCTTTGCCTTTTTATGGAGATTATGGAAAAAAGGGAAGTTCCAAGGCAGATTCGCAAAGCTGAGACCCTAGCCAGGTTTGGCAGCACCTCTCCATTCTTAGATCTGCTCACCAGGGGACCTGAAAAATGCTAGTCCAGCAAATCTGAAGAGGTCACAGGCTCTTGACTACTTTTTGGGTCCTGTGGGTTTGACCCAAGCAAACTAGTGATGATTAAAGGCCAGTGATCAGGAACCAGATTTGCACTTAAGGGCTACTGGCAAATTTCAAAGCGGTTTTTATTTGCCATCCACATTTCTTGCAGCTAGTCTCACAATCCTGTTTTAGCTATTTGTGTTTCTTCTCATGTAGCTCAGGGTATGTCAAATACACTAAAGACCTGACTAGAAGCTGGTGCATCTCAGAGGCCTGCTCCAGTTCTCCCTGATTTGCCAGAGCAGCTGGATTGATTTTTTTAATTCCAACATTTTCCAATATTTGTGTCCTTCAGGCTAATTTGAATAATGCCAGCAATTCTTGGTGGACATTTTGAGTTATGAGCTGATGCTGTAGCTCATCTAATTGCTTGCCTAAGCCTGGGTTCCAACCTGAACACCAGATTAATACACATGCCTATCTTTCCAGCACACAAGAAGTGAAAGCATGAAGATTAGAAATGCAGCTATCCTTGACTTTGTCAGGAACAGCCTAAGGTAAAGGAACAAGACTCTGCCTAAAACAGAAAACAAGGTCCAAAGAAACCAACCAAAAATACCACTTTGGGTACTTACGAATTTCCATTTTCATTTGTTTTGTCATACCTTCTAAGGAGCCAAGGTTGACTTTTAATCCTCAGGGTTTGATTGGCAAAAGAAGAGGACTGGTCCAAGGTTTGAACCTAGGAAGATCCTCTCAGACCCTAAGCGAGAATCCTCTAGGGGTAGGACCAACAAGCCTTAAAGAGAAGCTCCAGCTAGTCTTTTTAAGAGGGATATCTTGGAATCCTCTGGTTGAATTCAGAAAACACCAAAATAACTGAGTTTCGAAATTACCTGAAAAGGTTAATCCAAGACTACCCAGTGCCCCAATTGCTCGAGAATGTCAAAACTAGTGTAGAGTCTGTAACACTTGCACCCACTGCAATTTAGTACACCCAGTGCTGCTTCAAGCAGAGCAAAAAACCCACCAAATGCTCCCTACCTCCAGTTCTAATGTCAGAGATACAGAAAGCAGAACCCCAACCATGGGGCACTCCTGGGAAGTGCCAGCATTGTCTCCAGTCGAGACCCCACTAAAATAACATCTCGTCCAACTTTGGGCTCAAACCAACGACCCTGAGATTAATAACCTCGTGCTTTAACGACTGTGCTAGATGGGGAACTGTTCTTTAGCTTAGAAGTTTACTAATTGTGACCACCACTGGGTAAGCATCCCCAGAGCAAATCCTTGGTGAACACCTGCTCCATTGGCATATCATAGAAATACAATGCAGACAAGCAAAGCCATGGCTGGCACTGCAGGAGCATGGTTAAACCTGTTTCCATCACTGTAGCAGGTCTTTGTGCATATGATCAGTATTTGCTTACTAAACTGTATATTGGCCTCAACCGACATCTGTGTTGTCCTCTGTTTCCCCCAAACTGAATGTAATCTAAATGTAAGAAATGTCTCCTGTGAGTCTGGCACCCTGATTTTGTTGTTAACAGACATAGCGTGTCAAGTCTGAGCCTAGGTGGCACAGGATCTGGGAGCTGACTTAGGGTGGCCATAGGGGCCAACAGGTCAGTCAAGGGAATCCAACTAGAGCTCAAATGACTAACCTAGATGTCATAGGGTTAAGTTGGGGATCCTAGTGAGGGTCCAACCAATCCAAGGGTACGGATCTGAGCCAAAGGAGGCTCAGGCAATGTCCTATCCACACCCACCCTCGGGGCTTCTCCTGGGTCCTTTTCTGTCAGAGTGCCAGGAATCTGGTTCTTACCTATGCCTCTGGAATGGGACCTATCACACTGCACTCAGAATACCAGATGCTTCCATTGAAGCATCAAGAACACAGAGCAATGGCTGTCTGTCTTCAGGTGTATCCTATCCTCTAGTCCTATTTCCAAATTAAGTGCTTGGCTGAGCTGCCTCATTATGTAATTGCAAAGCTTCCTAATAGTGGAAGGAAGAGGCACAAAAGAACCAGCATAGGAAGGAACCAATCATCACCTCCATTTTTACTTTTCTCAGGTTTTCTCACCTATTCTGGGTCCTTCAGTGTGAGTTTTTAATTTTCCTTGTTTTTCAGGTTTTCTCGCCATATTCAGGATCTTTCAGTGTGAATTTTTAATTTTCCACGTTTTTCAGGTTTTTTCATCATATTCTGGGTCTTACAGTGTGATTTTCTCATTTCTATCTTTTTCAGGTTTTCTTGCCGTATTCCAGGTCCTTCAGTGTGAATTTTTAATTTTCCACGTTTTTCAGTATTTCTCGCCATATTCTGGGTAATACAGTGTGAATTTTTAGTTTTCCAATTTTTTCATAGTTTCTATCCATAATCTGGGTTCGAAAGTGTGAATTTTTAATTTTCACCTTTTCAGGGTTTCTCTGCATATTCTGGGTCCTACAGTGTTATTTTCTCATTTTCCAGGTTTTTCAAGTTTTTTCGTAATTCTGGGTCCTACAGTGTGATTTTCTCATTTTCCACCATTTTCAGGTTTTCTCACCATATTTGGGTTCCTTCAGTGTGAGTTTTTAATTTTCTACTTTTTTCAAGTTTTCTCTCCATATTCGGGGTCCTTCAGTGTGAATTTTTAATTTTCTACTTTTTTCAGTTTTTCTCACCTATTCTGTGTCCTTCAGTGTGAGTTTTTAATTTTCTTCATTTTTCAGGTTTTTTTGCCATATTCCGGGTCCTTCAGTGTGAATTTTTAATATTCCACGTTTTTCAGGTTTTTTGGTCATATTCTTGGTCCTACAGTGTAATTTCCTCATTTCCAAGTTTTTCAGGTTTTCTTGCCTTATTCCAGGTCCTTCAGTGAGAATTTTTAATTTTCCACATTTTTCAGCATTTCTCTCCATATTCTGAGTAATACATGTGAATTTTTAATTTTCCACTTTTCATGGATTCTCGCCATATTCTGTGTCCTAAAGTGTGAATATTTAATTTTCAAGTTTTTCAGGGTTTCTAGGCATATTCTGGGTCTTGCAGTGTGATTTTCTCATTTTCCACGTTTTTCAAGTTTTTATGTAATTCTGGGTCCTTCAGTGTGAGTTTATAATTTTCCTCGTTGTTCAGGATTTCTCGCCATATTCGGGGTCCTTCAGTGTGAATTTTTAATTTTCCACGTTTTTCAGGTTTTTTGGTCATATTCTGGGTCTTTCAAAATGATTTTGTCATTTTCACGTTTTTCAGGTTTTCTTGCCATATTCCAGGTCCTTCAGTGTGAATTTTTAATTTTCCACTTATTTCATGTTTTTTTGCCATAATCTGGGTCCGACAGTGTGAATTTTTAATTTTCACCTTTTCAGCGTTTCTTGGCATATTCTGGGTCCTGCAGTGTGATTTTCTCATTTTCCTCGTTTTTCAAGTTTTTATGTAATTCTGGGTCCTACAGTATGATTTTCTCATTTTCCACTTTTTCAGGTTTTCTCGCCATATTTGGGGTCCTTCTGTGTGAGTTTTTAATTTTCTATTTTTTTCAGGTTTAATCGCCATATTCGGGGTCCTGCAGTGTGAATATTTAATTTTCTACTTTTAAGGTTTCTCTCCATATTCGGGGGTCCTTCAGTGTGAATTTTTAATTTTCTACTTTTTTCAGTTTTTCTCACCTATTCTGGGTCCTTCAATGTGAGTTTTTAATTTCCCTCGTTTTTCAAGTTTTCTCGCCATATTCGGGGTGTTTCAGTGTGAATTTTTAATTTTCCACGTACAGTGTGATTTTCTTATTTCCACCTTTTTCAGGTTTTCTTGCCATATTCCAGGTCCTTCAGTGTGAATTTTTAATTTTCCATGTTTTTCATTATTTCTCGCCATATTCTGGGTAATACAATGTGAATTTTTAATTTTCCAATTTTTTCATGGTATCTCGCCATAATCTGGGTCTGTCAGTGTGAATTTTAAATTTTCACCTTTTCAGGGTTTCTCTGCATATTCTGGGTCCTGTAGTGTGATTTTCTCATTTTCCACGATTTTCAAATTTGTTCGTAATTCTGGGTCCTACAGTGTGATTTTCTCATTATTCACCTTTTTCAGGTTTTCTCGCCATATTCTGGGTCCTACAGCGTGTATTTTTAATTTTCTACTTTTTTCAGGGTTTCTCGCCATATTCTGGGTCCTTCATTGTGAGTTTTTATTTTACTTGTTTTTCTGGTTTTCTCGCCATATTCCAGGTCTTTCAATGTGAATTTTTAATTTTCCAAGTTTTTCAGTATTTCTTGCCATATTCTATGTAATACAGTGTGAATTTTTAATTTTCAACTTTTTTCATGGATTCTCGCCATATTCTGTGTCCGAAAGTGTGAATTTTTAATTTTTACATATTTCAGGGTTTCTCGGCATATTCTGGGTCCTGCAGTGTGATTTTCTCATTTTCCACGTTTTTCAAGTTTTTAAGTAATTCTGGGTCCTTCAGTGTGAGTTTATAATTTTCCTCGTTTTTCAGGATTTCTCGCTATATTCGGGGTCCTTCAGTGTGAATTTTTAATTTTCTACGTTTTTTTTCAGGTTTTTTCATCATATTCTGGGTCTAGAGTGTGATTTTGTCATTTCCAGGTTTTTCAGGTTTTCTTGCCGTATTCCAGGTCCTTCAGTGTGAATTTTTAATTTTCCACGTTTTTCAGTATTTCTTGCCATATTCTGGGTAATACAGTGTGAATTTTTAATTTTCCACTTTTTTCAGGGTTTCTTGCCATAATATGGGTCCTACAGTGTGAATTTTTAATTTTCACCTTTTTCAGGGTTTCTTGGCATATTCTGGGTCCTGCAGTGTGATTTTCTCAATTTCCACGTTTTTCAAGTTTTTTCGTAATTCTGGGTCCTAGAGTGTGATTTTCTCATTATCCACCTTTTTCAGGTTTTCTCGCCATATTTGGGTTCCTTCTGTGTGAGTTTTTAATTTTCTACTTTTTTCAGGTTTTCTCACCTTTTCCGGGTCATTCAGTGTGAATTTTTAATATTCCACGTTTTTTAGGTTTTTTCGTCATATTCTGGGTCCTGCAGTGTGATTTTCTCATTTCCACGTTTTTCAGGTTTTCTTGCCGTATTCCAGGTCCTTCAGTGTGTATTTTAAAATTTCCCCGTTTTTCAGTATTTCTCGCCATATTCTGGGTAATACAGTGTGAATTCTTAATTTTCCACTTTATTCATGGTTTCTTGCCATATTCTGTGTTTGAGCGTGTGAATTTTTATTTTCACGTTTTTCAGGGTATCTGGGCATATTCTGGGTCCTGCAGTGTGATTTTCTAGTTTTCCACGTTTTTCAAGTTTTTATGTAATTCTGGGTCATACAATGTGATTTTTCATTTTCTACATTGTCAGGTTTTCTCGCCATATTTGGGGTCCTTCTGTGTGAGTTTTTTATTTTCTATTTTTTTCAGGTTTAATCGCCATATTCGGGGTCCTTCAGTATGAATATTTACTTTTCTACATTTTTAAGGTTTCTATCCATATTCGGGGATCCATCAGTGTGAATATTTAATTTTCTACTTTTTTCAGTTTTTCTCACCTATTCTGGGTCCTTCAATGTGAGTTTAAATTTCCCTCGTTTTTCAAGTTTTCTCACCATATTCAGGGTCTTTCAGTGTGAATTTTATTTTTCCACGTTTTTCAGGTTTTTTTGTCATATTCTGGGTCTTACAGTGTGATTTTCTCATTTCCACCTTTTTCAGGTTTTCTTCCCATATTACAGGTCCTTCAGTGTGAATTTTTAATTTTCCACGTTTTTCAGTATTTCTCGCCATATTCTGGGTAATACAGTGTGAATTTTTAATTTTCCACTTTTTTCATGGTATCTCGCCATAATCTGGGTCAGACAGTGTGAATTTTAAATTTTCAACTTTTCAGGGTTTCTCTGCATATTCTGGGTCCTGCAGTGTGATTTTCTCATTTTCCAAGTTTTTGAAGTTTTTTCGTAATTCTGGGTCCTACAGTGTGATTTTCTCATTATCCACCTTTTTCAGGTTTTCTCGACATATTTGGGGTCCTTCAGTGTGAGTTTTTAATTTTCTACTTTTTTCAGGTTTTCTTCCCATATTCGGGGTCCATCAGTGTGAGTTTTTAATTTTCTACTTTTTTCAGTGTTTCTTGCCATATTCTGGGTCCTACAGAGTATATTTTTAATATTCCACGTTTTTCAGGGTTTCTCGGCATATTCTGGGTCCTACTGTGTGATTTTCTCATTTTCCACTTTTTTCAATTTTTTCCCATTACTGTGTCCTACACTATGATTTTCTCATTTTCCACCTTTTTCAGCTTTTCTCGCCATATTTGGGGTCCTTCAGTGTGAGTTTTTAATTTTCTACTTTTTTCAGTGTTTCTTGCCATATTCTGGGTCCTACAGCGTGTATTTTTAATTTTCTACTTTTTTCAGGGTTTCTCGCCATATTCTGGGTCCTTCATTGTGAGTTTTTATTTTACTTGTTTTTCTGGTTTTCTCGCCATATTCCTGGTCCTACAATATGAATTTTTAATTTTCCACGTTTTTCATTATTTCTCGCCATATTCTATGTAATACAGTGTGAATTTTAACTTTTCAAATTTTTTCATGGATTCTCGCCATATATTGTGTCCGAAAGTGTGAATTTTTAATTTTTACATATTTCAGGGTATCTCGGCATATTCTGGGTACTGCAGTGTGATTTTCTCATTTTCTACGTTTTTCAAGTTTTTACGTAATTCTGGGTCCTTCAGTGTGAGTTTATAATTTTCCTCGTTTTTCAGGATTTCTCGACATATTCGGGGTCCTTCAGTGTGAATTTTTAATTTTCTACTTTTTTTTCAGGCTTTTTCGTCATATTCTGTGTCTACAGTGTGATTTTGTCGTTTCCACGTTTTTCAGGTTTTCTTGCCGTATTCCAGGTTCTTCAGTGTGAATTTTTAATTTTCCACTTTTTTCAATATTTCTTGCCATATTCTGGGTTATACAGTGTGAATTTTTAATTTTCCACTTTTTTCAGGGTTTCTTGCCATAATCTGGGTCCTACAGTGTGAATTTTTAATTTTCACCTTTTTCAGGGTTTCTTTCTTGGCATATTCTGGGTCCTGCAGTGTGATTTTCTCATTTTCCACGTTTTTCAAGTTTTTTTGTAATTCTGGGTCCTACAGTGTGATTTTCTCATTATCCACCTTTTTCAGGTTTTCTCGCCATATTTCGGGTCCTTCAGTGTGAGTTTTTAATTTTCTACTTTTTTCAGGGTTTCTCGCCATATTCTGGGTCCTACAGTGTGTATTTTTAATTTTCTACTTTTTTCAGGTTTTCTTGCCATATTTGGGGTCCTTCAGTGTGAGTTTTAAATTTTCTACTTTTTTCAGTGTTTCTTGCCTTATTCTGGGTCCTACAGCGTGTATTTTTAACATTCTACTTTTTTCAGGGTTTCTCGCCATATTCTGGGTCCTTCATTGTGAGTTTTTATTTTACTTGTTTTTCTGGTTTTCTCGCCATATTCCAGGTCCTTCAATGTGAATTTTTAATTTTCCACGTTTTTCAGTATTTCTCACCATATTCTACGTAATACAGTGTGAATTTTTAGTTTTCAACTTTTTTCATGGATTCTCGCCATATTCTGTGTCCGAAAGTGTGAATTTTTAATTTTTACGTATTTGAGGGTTTCTTGGCATATTCTGGGTCCTGCAGTGTGATTTTCTCATTTTCCACGTTTTTCAAGTTTTTACGTAATTCTGGGTCCTTCAGTGTGAGTTTATAATTTTCCTCGTTTTTCAGGATTTCTCGCCATATTCGGGGGTCATTCAGTGTGTATTTTTAATTTTCTACTTTTTTCAGTTTTTCTCACCTATTCTGGGTCCTTCAATGTGAGTTTTTAATTTCCCTCGTTTTTTACGTTTTCTCACCATATTCAGGGTCTTTCAGTGTGAATTTTTAATTTTCTACGTTTTTCAGGTTTTTTCGGCATATTCTGGGTCTACAGTGTGATTTTGTCATTTCCACGTTTTTCAAGTTTTCTTGCCGTATTCCAGGTCCTTCAGTGTGAATTTTTAATTTTCCACGTTTTTCCGTATTTCTTGCCATATTCTGGGTAATACAGTGTGAATTTTTAATTTTTCACTTTTTTCAGGTTTTCTTGCTATAATCTGGGTCCTACAGTGTGAATTTTTAATTTTCACCTTTTTCAGGGTTTCTTGGCATATTCTGGGTCCTGCAGTGTGATTTTCTCATTTTCCACGTTTTTCAAGTTTTTTCGTAATTCTGGGTCCTACAGTGTGATTTTCTCATTATCCACCTTTTTCAGGTTTTCTCGCCATATTTGGGGTCCTTCTGTGTGAGTTTTTAATTTTCTATTTTTTCAAGTTTTCTAGCCATATTCGGGGGTCCTTCAGTGTGAATTTTTAATTTTCTACTTTTTTCAGTTTTTCTCACCTATTCTGGGTCCTTCAGTGAGAGTTTTT